>NC_061090.1:75265388-75270388 GCF_015104395.2 Macrobrachium nipponense | reverse complement strand
ACCATCCCAGAAATGATTTATCAGCTTTCTCAGGTCATCGCTTTTGACTCTGTCTCTATGGGAAGTTAAAAGCAATGAGTGCGCATTCTAAAAAAGTCCCAGCACATCATAATGGCATATTAAATATATTATTAATTATAGCCCTCTTTCATCTAACAGAGCTCGGCCACCTAAAATTGCTAGCCCCTGCCTAGCCATATAGGTAACATAAAAACAGCTTAATATATAAAAAACATTGGCCGGCTAAAAAAAAAAGAAATATAAGTAACTGCACGTCTCAGGCATTATAAAGTAAAGTCTATCACGCTTCATCCCCAATAACACTTGGCGTAAAAATTATTTCTGCATTTCGGATTCTTGAATATCCCTCTTTGTCTGCAACTGGCTGCACAGACTGTAGCACGCTGTAGAAAGGCGGAATGCCTCCCTGTGGGAAGCATCCAATGGCTTCTGTAGACCCAAAAGCGCTGTAGAACTTTGTAGACTCGTAGAAACTCTCGTAATTACCCTGGACAAACGACAGCAACATCTCTGCACGGCTGGTGGACGTCTTGCTAGCGTCAGGGAACGACGATTATGGTGTGTAAGTATGTCAGTCTAGTCATTGGTCAATCAAAAAGAAAATTAACCCCAGACATACTACTATCAAATAATGACCTCAAAAAGTCAGAAATACTAACTGAAGGTCTCCTAATTAACTCCATTTAATATGACCACTAAATCATAAGTCATTATCACAAATCGCAAGGAAAAAAAAAATATTAAGTTCTCTAACTTAATTCTCCAAACTCATACATCAGCACACACAATCCAAGACTCACAGTAACTCCACAGACTTCTGCTCACATTTCAAACTCGAAGGTTCTTACAAGTAAAAAAAAGGAAAGGGGTAATGAGCCCAAGAAAAAAAAATCATGTAACAAGCCCAAGCCCAAAAATCAAAAATGTTCTCTCAATCTGTGATATTTCAGCAACCCACAAAATCAGTAAAAATTCTCTAATGTTTAACAGCAAAAACCCTTTACTAATCACATATTTAATTACAATGAGACTTAATGTCAAACGCCCATTTATGTAAATCACATCCCCGATAAATTACATCTCCCGCCCAAAAAGAATTGCTATTTAAAGCTGAATCCCCAATTACATCTCTCATAGGAAAAGGAAAAAAACAGTAAAAATAAAAAAAAAGATAATGACAAGTGAACTTCCCCATCACGAAGCACATAATATATACATGATATACACAACCCCACTTTTTCCCCAAGAAATGCAATATGCATAGTTATGGAATTTTTGCCATTGCAACTGTTCATTGACTGGACACGGCCAGAAAGCAACTCATTACACATGCACTTTCATGAAATGCTATGGTCAACATTTCCAGATATTGCAAAAACTCTTGAGCAATCACCACTACAGGAAAAGTCAGCACACCAAACTCATCACAGCGGTTTCAGTAAAAAAATCCACTACGGACATGTGTGCTCGAACTGCAGCATAAAAAATGTCAAGTCAGACTTGCAAGTTCAGAAACTCATGATTCTCAGATAAAAGCACATTTCACTAAATTATCTCCAGGATATGACTAAGGTGTTCAAAGGTTGTCTTCAAGACATGTCTCTCACATGTTATTGCCCAATTATATAAAAAATTATCACCTATTTGGTATAAAAAAACTATGATAATCTTGTAATTCAGCAATTATATGCCTCCAAAAATAACACACTGGTGAACATATGACCACAATGCAGTAATGCCACTCGCCTCCAATTAGTCACGAAACCAAAAAGAAAGAACCACAGAACTCTTCTCATGGCTCGAAAAAACTCCAGGAAAAAAAGTCATAACCACAAAAAAGGTCACCCACCAAAGATTAATGCCATCTCCATATATATAAATATATAAATCACCATCTTGATAATAAAACCACTCCAGTGATAAAAATATTTCCTCCATTTAATTAACAACCACACCACCATATTCCCTCTTATTTCCCCGATAACCATGTGTCAATAAAAAACCACCACTCCAGGATTAAAAAATATTCACCTTTGTTTCGGCAAATAAAAAATACTTACCTCTATTTCACCAATAACTCCATGTGGAATAAAACAGGTCTCCAAAAAATATTAAATCTCCAAACAGGATAATAAAAAATGTAACTCCTATCTCCAAAAAAATATGCACTCAAAGCATCCAGCTGACACACTCATAAATATTGCCTCACATCTCCTCAAAAGTGTCTCCATTTGCAACAAAGATGGCTGCAAAATAATTGAACTAAACATAGCTCACACCACATAGGCAAATATAAAATGGCCAAAAATATATCTCAAATATATTATATCTCAAATTATATCTCCAAAATAATATACCTCCAATTCTCCAGAGAATAACAATGTTATAGTAAAAAACTATAAACTCTCTCCTTAGCATAACTGCTGAAAAAGGGCAAAAACTCGGCAAATAAAATTGTCCAGGAAATTCTAGAAAAAATCACCAATGTACCACAACTCATTATAACAAAACTCCAAATTCAAAGTGTCTAAGCAAAGACTTTTCCATATGCACTACGACATAGGCCACTAGAAAACTTAACCAAGTTCCCTATCTCTGGCAAAGTTGTCACAAATACAACAAAGGTATTGTGCAAGAAACCCACAATTTCTGGAACATAAATATCCAGAGAAAAAAAAAATGTAGTGCCATTACGTATGCATTAAAAAAAATACAAAAATTCTCCCATAAACCTTTTTACAGCATCAAACAGCTGAAAACACAAACACGTTCCTGAACAATGACTCTAAGTCACGAACTCAGATATTAAAAAAAAATTCACACAAACTGGAGAGGAAAAATAAATTCAAATTCCCCCGTGATAAAAAGAACTTGTGTCAGCGATGGCTAACTTCCAAAAAAGGAAAAAAGAAAAATCAACGTCACTGTTAACTATCCCTGCGACATAGATGTCAAGCAATTATCTGCTGAACTCATAAAAAAAAAAACAACTAAAATGTGTCGTTAGTTCTTCCCAAATTAAAAAAAAACGCCACCCTTGACAGCATTACAGCACCCACGTATTAGTATATAAAAAAATCACTAGTATCACAAGTATCATTATCAGCAGTATCACCAAAATTGCTATCATCAAAATCACCAGTATTAGTATAAAAACATCAACAATGTTAATGCTTGCCCATTCACCAAAATTCGGCACAAAATTCACAAAAAGTTCAGCAAAATTCTGCACATTTCACCAAGATTCAGCCAGATTCATCACTCATGAACTACTGACATATTCTCTAAAGTCATAAAAACTCAATAAATAATTAACCACAAGACCTCTCACATAATTCATTGTAATAATTCTCCATAATATAATTATCTGTAATAATTATAAAGTAATCTCCCATGAAATGTCTGAAACAATGATAATTGTACTTAAGTACCTCTCCTGTAAAATATCTCAAGTAATAATGATAATAAGAATTCCCCATAGTAATAATTCTCCTGCAAATATCCCAAGTAAGGGCATTAACATTGCAATTCCCCCAGTATACACCAATATTGCCAATCCCCCAGTATACACCACCTGACAACCCCAGTCAGCAATCATCATCAGTCAGCACCACCGGGCATCACCAACTGACAACATCAGTCATCACCACCCATCACCACACAGCACTACTTTAAAGTGATCTCTCCAACACAATAAAAAAAATAATAATCTCTGTGTCCCCATTATAATTGTGCCTTCCAAAGCATAAGGAAAACTTACACACTTCCCATATGTATTTCATTTCCTTTTCTCTTCACTCAAGGGAAAGAAAATCTCTTTCTAAAAAAAAAAAAAACCATACGGGCATCTCACATCATCAACCAACCATTATCAGCTGATGTCCTGGCATTGGAAATTCATTATCAAGGGAAAATTCATCCCCCAATACTCCGACACAAAGAAAAAAAAAAAGGAGTTCACTCCCGACTAAAAAAAAAAAGTTTCACCCTCCCGGTAAGCAATGCCCTCGAGGCAGACCACAACCCGCCTTCCCCTTGCAATACCCCTCTGGGTCGGATCAGCAGAAAATGTGCAGAGCGCGTAAGAACGAGTGGGCGCTCTTTGTCCAAGCAAAAAATGTAATTCAAGCACAGATTCGCATGCATGAAAACCATTCATACACACGCACAAAGACGAATGCGTCTCTTCTAAACATGCGCCAATCAAAAAAAACACGTCACTTTCTGCTACTATGGGGAAAAAAATGTGGTATCTTAAACCAATCCCACAATTCACAAAATTGTAAAAAAAGAACCTCCCAGGACTCAAAAAATAGGCTCTTTAACACTCACCACTTCACAATGGAAGAAAACCCATCAGCAAAACATGCTAATCTCGTCGGCACAATGCAAACGCGATCATTCACACACACGCAGACGTCTTGGGAATGCACTCACAACGTCTCAGTTCTGACTGAATGTTCCCAGCCCCTTGAGGCAGCTCGCTCTGGGCAAAATTGATGACTCTAGTTCAATTGTTTTTGCTCAATGCTACAGTTAACGGACAGATATTTCTCATTCCCTCTCACTTAGCAACTGAAATCTAACAATTTAACAATTTTCCACAATTTCACAAAAGGCTATGTCGTTCGAGACCACCGCTAAGCCACCAAACTGTTACTTATCCGCTGACACCTAACTATTACCAGCAAAGGTATTTAAGGGGGCTGGCCGGAACCCCTATATATGGGGGTATAGGGCGAAAAATGCAAAGTCATGAAAAAATTCATGGAGCTTCATATGGCAAGTGAGAATATGTATACAAAATATTTCGTCAAAATTCCTCTTACTTTCGCAGTTACAGGGTAATTAGTAAACATAACTCAATAAGCCTAAAACATTCATCCGTACAAGAAAATGCAATATTTCTTCTGTCATCGTAAATTTTGATAATTAATGTCAAAGAAATTGTGAGAAATGGCATCTGTAGAGATACCGTG
>NC_061090.1:75233738-75264888 GCF_015104395.2 Macrobrachium nipponense | reverse complement strand
ACTTTGTAATTTCGGTTATGGTCAGAATCTGTTTAAGTTTGTGACCGTGTGATATCCGATAATCCTGGATTATCCCTTTTAAGTTTTTACCCTTTTGATAATTAACCATCTGGTATTCCTGATCTTGTTTGTACCTGAGGCCTTCCTCTCGATTGTACTTTAGTAGCTCCTTGACGATATCTTAATAAAGACGAAAGCGCTTGGATTTCTGACTTTCATTTCCGTGGTATTCGCTTATATATATATATATATATAGATATATATATATATATAATATATATATATATATATATATATAGATATATATCATATATATATATATATATATATAGTATATCTATATATATATATATATATATATATATATATATATATATATATATATATATATAGATACTATATATATATATATATAGATATATATATATATATATATATATATATCTATATATGATATATATATATATAATATATATAAATATATATATATATATATATATATATATATATATATATATATATATATACATACATTATATATATATAAATATATATATATATATATATATATATATATATATATATCTATATATATATATATATATTTATATATATATATATATATATAAATGTAATATATATATATATATATATATATATATATATATATATATATATATATATATATATATATATATATATATATATATATATAAATGTAATATATATATATATATACATTACATCTTTTTATACATTGAAGAATTATTCTGGGGCTTCCAGGGTCTTTTTATGTTCGACTAAAGTTTTCCATTGTCCTCTAGTGTTTCGCAGCATAAAAACGAGCAAAGATTTCATATTTGCCATATTGTCGTACGTTTTGTTAAACACATTTTGTAGTTATTCAAGTTTTTCCTGTCCCTCTCTTAGTCGAATCAATGGATTCCTGTATGTAATTACTGCTGATGATATTCTTCATTTGTATTTCATATGAATATTAAAGTTATCTGATTAACCGTTTATACTTTTCCCTTCCTTTTTTTTTCTTTTTTTTTTTACTTCCATGACCAAGTTCGGAGGAAAAGTTGAATAATTGGGAGTAAGAGCCATGTCGTTATGTACACGTTATTTAATTGTTATAAAATACTCGATTCTTAAGGCATATAATTAGCTTTCATTCTGTAGCGTTTCAATTATCTATAACTTGATGTTAGTATACAGTTTTCATCTGGTAAAACCCAATTTGCAAAAAAAAAAAAAAAAATCCCGTGATCACATCTCGGGTAAGTGTATTTATATACGACGCTGGACGAAAGCAGTGGACTGAGTCCAGCGTCGTATATAAATACACTTGCCCGAGATGTGATCACGGGACATTTTTTTTTTTTTTTTTTTTTTATTTTTTTTTGGCAAATTTGATTTTACCAGATGAAAACTGTATACTAACATACGTGGGATGCAAGAAGAGGCTGTTGAAGGTTCGAATAGGTTCCCACAGGGGCATAAGCCATAGAACAGGTAGTAGGTTATCTAATCCAGAACAATCTAATATATGTAATCATTCAAAAACATGTAAAACGTATATTGACAGCAAGGATTTTCTATCTCGGGCCAACTGCGGAATAACAACAACCTAACCAATTTAGAATCGATAATTATAAAAAAGACTGTAACGCCGTTAAACAACCAAACGTCCTCTGTAAAATTGTTTCATAGCGTGTTTGCGGGCAGCTGTTTTGCCTCACTCTGTTTTTTGCTTATTTTCGTTAGTCTTACTCTTTCTTTTGTATAGGTGGGTGTTTCTAAGATTTTAGTGAAATCCTGTACATGTAATTTGTTTGCCTTTGAAGGTACTGTTGAATTTTAACTTTTAACTTTTTATCTTATTGAGAGCTGTTGCCATTACATTTTTCATATACATTAAATCACATTGAGTATTAATGTTCGCAAATTTTATATATTTTTAGCCTTGAAAATGCGACTTGGAATTCGTCGCGAAACGTCGGCATTGAAATAAATTGTTAAGAGATGAGTATGCCTTTCCCTACTACTTCCTTCGTGATATATCTTCTTTGAGCTCCAGCTCCGGCCCTTATGTATAATATATATATATATATATATATATATATATATATATATATATATATATATATTATATATATATATATAATTAACCTGATCACGAAGTATATAAAACGTGATGCTATGTATAAATAAAGGTTTTTGCCACGAAGGAAAAATGAAAAGGCGAGATAGCCGAGTATTTTCGGTCCTATTCGGACCCTTTACGAGGCAAAACTGATTTTACAAAGAACACCATAGTCAAAAGAAGGCTTAATATACAAACTGACACTACCAGATTAGCCATAAGGGCGATTTTTCACTCTACAGAGAGGAGGAGTCGCCATAGGCTAGCCACCCTTGAAGGATACCCGCGGTAAACAAGTGATTCTTCCAGAAAACAGTACATTTTGAAAACAACACAGGAGCATATACAATTTAATATCATGAATTTTTACACAAATTTTCCGAACAAAAATTATTATTAATGAAAGACGAAAGAAATATAAATATATATATCGAGCAAGAGAAAGAGGGAGAGAGAATATCGAACCAGAGAGAGAGAGAGAGAGAGAGAGAGAGAGAGAGGAGAGAGAGAGAAACGAAATAACTAACTATATACCTGTGGGACTGATTTATTAGTTGTTCATTTATTTTGAGGTCCTTCATAAACATCTTACAAATATATGGGTCCAAATGGTACATTCAAAGACTAAGATTTAGGTTTAGGTTGTTTTTAGTAGATTTGTATAATTGCCGATTCCAGTAAATTTCTTGAAACATAATCATTAGATCTAGCATTACCAAGGTATCACCCCAATTAATACAATGAGATTTTTCACTCAGATGGATAAACCGTGCATTTGAAGTCTGGGCTGTTCTAACTGAATACATAGCTGCTTAATCCGAACACATAAATTTTTACTAGGACTGACCAACGTCCTTTCTCAGGAGTCAAAAGACATCATAGCTGAGGCAGTGGGTAAGACCAAGAAAGTCTTTACGTAAATTGGCGCTTGAACTAGAAACACAAAGGGGAAAGAAAGAGAAGTTATAGTGCTGTATATCATGAGTTGAAAAAATCTGGTATCAAGCAATTTCATGTTATCAGCAAAGCCCAACATCATTCAGCAACAGAGAGAAGGCCGTGCATGGTTTTGTGGTTCATTTCTTAAAGATTGGGATGAAGCTGACTTTCTCCATGTTTGCCACATCAGATGAATTCTTCATTTACACAGTCAGGAAGCCAAATCATAAAAATGACATCATTTGTGCTGCAAAGTTAGATGATATCAGTGACATGCGCTATCGCCAAGTTGTGAAATTTCCTGAATGCTAGGGAATTTTTCTCTGTTTCACAGCCAAACGATAAAGTGGATCATCAAAGAAAAGGACAGTCATGGAATGGTGAATACTTCAGAGAAACTGTGCTTACTGGTTGAGTATTTACTTTTCTCATTTTTGTATGATAAGACACAATGTTTCAAGGCTTCTTAGACACAGGAGCTGCTTCAAAACAGTGGTACCGATTTCTTCTCATTAAGTGAATTCCAAGGTAGCTCCTCCGACCTTAAAATTGATAGTATCTTAATTAAAGGATCGTGTTGAAGTCCGCACAAGGAACTATGATGGTATACCAAGCAAAGAGAGGTGACCGAAACTGCTCTGGAAATGGAGTTTGAGTCTCAGCTTTTTTGCGATTTGCTGAAAATCATACACCTCAAGAATGCAGGCTGTGGTACAAGCAGATGGAGGCCACACACAATATTAGATACTCAGAGAGAAACTTAGATAAATACCTGTTCTGAATTACTTTTCTTTTTGTCCATATCAATTTTAGTTTATGCTGTAGAGGGGGCTCTTAATTTCAAAACAACCTGTATATATATATATATATATATATATATATCATATATATATGTATATATATATATATATTTATATATATATATAATAGAGTTCAGGAATTTAAGCCAAAACCAAGGAAAGGTAGTATCCCTCTATAAATAATTGCATGCATTTTTGAGTTGCCCCTCTGAACTGAAAGCCTCCATTCTCCCTAAATCATCTCTACTCCCATTGGCTGCCTAGAGTTAATCTCCCCAGGTATCCTGAATGGGGGAGGAGCACATCCAGAACCGAGATTTTAAAAAGACAAGGCCACAGCAGCTCTTTCTTAGAAGCCCTCAGAAGCTCAGAAGCTTCAGAACTTTCTCAGAGGCCAGACGCATCACACCTGCAAAAAACTCCACTTCCCCCTTTTTCGCTACCCTACTTCCTCTGGGGATCCCACGTGTTTCTTTTACACTCATAGTGCACATAAATATCAGATGGGAAGACAACAAGACCAAGGATTTCCAGGTACTGTGAAAATTATTTCTGGTGCAATCAGTGAATCATTTATGCTTCTTGTCTGTATTTTGTTTCATTCTCCCAAGGTGACTTTCCCCTTCGTTTGTTCAACTTCTCACTCCCCAGTTTTGATTCAATGCTGTGATCAATTCTCCTTGTAATGCTAGTAATAATATCAAACATCCCCTAGTTAATTCAAGCAACATATAGTATTCCTACCTGTGTAAGCTCCCTGAATGCTAGGGAATTTTTCTCTGTTTCACAGCCAAACGATAAAGTGGATCATCAAGAAAAGGACAGTCATGGAATGGTGAATACTTCAGAGAAACTGTGCTTACTGGGTTGAGTATTTACTTTTTCTCTTTTTGTATGATAAGACACAATGTTTTCAAGGCTCTTCAGACACGGAGCTGCTTCAAAACAGTGGTACCGATTTCTTCTCATTAAGTGAATTCCAAGGTAGCTCCTCCGACCTTAAAATTGATAGTATCTTAATTAAAGGATCGTGTTGAAGTCCGCACAAGGAACTATGATGGTATACCAAGCAAAGAGAGGTGACCGAACTGCTCTGGGAAATGGAGTTTGAGTCTCAGCTTTTTTGCGATTTGCTGAAATCATACACCTCAAGAATGCAGGCTGTGGTACAAGCAGATGGAGGCCACACACAATATTAGATACTCAGAGAGAAACTTAGATAAATACCTGTTCTGAATTACTTTTCTTTTTGTCCATATCAATTTCTAGTTTATGCTGTAGAGGGGCTCTTAATTTCAAAAACAACCTGTATATATATATATATATATATATATATATATATATATATATATGATATATATATATATATATATATAGAGTTCAGGAATTTAAGCCAAAACCAAGGAAAGGTAGTATCCCTCTATAAATAATTGCATGCTTTTTGAGTTGCCCCTCTGAACTGAAGCCTCCATTCTCCCTAAATCATCTCTACTCCCATTGGCTGCCTAGAGTTAATCTCCCCAGGTATCCTGAATGGGGGAGGAGCACATCCAGACCGAGATTTAAAAAGACAAGGCCACAGCAGCTCTTTCTTAGAAGCCCTCAGAAGCTCAGAAGCTTCAGAACTTTCTCAGAGGCCAGACGCATCACACCTGCAAAAAACTCCACTTCCCCCTTTTTCGCTACCCTACTTCCTCTGGGTGATCCCACGTGTTCTTTTGTACCACTCATAGTGCACATAAATATCAGATGGGAAGACAACAAGACCAAGGATTTCCAGGTACTGTGAAAATTATTTCTGGTGCAATCAGTGAATCATTTATGCTTCTTGTCTGTATTTTGTTTCATTCTCCCAAGGTGACTTTCATTCTTTGTTCAACTTCTCACTCCCCAGTTTTGATTCAATGCTGTGATCAATTCTCCTTGTAATGCTAGTAATAATATCAAACATCCCCTAGTTAATTCAAGCAACATATAGTATTCCTACCTGTGTAAGCTCCCAGTCATTTTATGCCCCTTTGAGTAAGCTTTGATATGCAATGCTAAGAGCAAGTTGTGTGTAAGGTTTTCCCACATGTTCCTCGCCTTAATACTGATACTAGGATGCAATCTCTTTGCAGATAAATACTGTTCCTGTTTGTAAGAGAAAAATTGGGAACTCTTGGAATGATGCTTGCATTTAAATAACTCGATTTGCGCAAATCATATCTGTGTCATCTCTCAGCCCTGTATTTCCGATGGACCTGCAATCTACCACCTCATTAATTTCTGGACCTACACATAATTCAAATGTAAATATAGTTCATTTAAACTAAAGGAGAGAGTTTTGTGTAAATTCCCTCTTCCAGTATATCAGCCTTCAGGCATAGATTTTTTATTTGTATTAACTCTCATCACCCTCCAGGCAAGGCCGTTTTAAGAGTGCCAGTTAAGTCACTTAAATACATTTTCAAGGAGCGAACGAGCAGTTCATACCAAAATGGTGACCTTTTTGTAGAATCGTGTGAAAATAAAATTCATTTTCCAGTCGTAGCAATCGTTAAACTGGTATCACAAAGAGAAATGAATCTGAATTCCTTTTAATATTTGTGAGCAAGCGCAAAACAAGGTTTGCCAAATCACAACAGGTAAAGGGTAAATTTGATTTTCTTGTTATTTGTGTATTTTTAGGTATTGTAGTTAAGGGTGAATAATTTGTGACTGCCATTTCAAATAGCGATAGGAAGAGCTTAGAACCACTGCATGCCGATAACTTAGAGAGAGAGAAGCTTTAACCTAGATTTTTTTTTAATGTGCTATTGCATGAAGCACATATAGGTATTTAGGAAGTGTGATAAATACCAGTGCCATATTTCAGCTAGGTTTTTACAGAAGAATCCGCGCTGTTCATTGTGTCTAGACACATTATTACTCTCTCTCTCTCTCTCTCTCTCTCTCTCTCTCTCTCTCTCTCTCTCATCTCAGGTCTAGACAGGATAGACAATCAAAAATCCTTGTACATGAGGAGTGTCCTCAGAGAAATCCCTGGCCACGTGTCCAATTGAGTCCTATCATATTCCCCCATTTATGAAAAAGAAAACAAGAGTAAATAAGTTAAACAAAAACAGAAAAACAGAATGTTAGCGTAAATTCATTTAACGTTAGAATAAGCGACAAGGAAAATCAACGGTCAGCGCTTTTATTTGGTGTAGAGAAAAATAGTAAGGGCAGGTACCTATTGCTTTCTACAAAGGGCAGTTACTTCAGGGCACGTGTTGGTTTGCAGTCATTCCCTAAATCCCCTTAATGCGGCCTTGGGGTAAGGCCAGATTCAGATCCAAAATCCTCTCAATTCCCTTCCCCTCCATCTTGCTGGCCCATGTGAAGGCCAAATTCTCCAGGGATTTTAATTGGTGAGTTAGAATTTGGTAGGTCTTAGTTTCGCTAAGGAAAATAGAGTTGCAAAAAGGGTATGATAATGGGAGTTCTGTGGAGTCAGTAGTTACACAGTAGTGAGAGAATTTTTATTTTGGCTCTTCTTCTTCCCTCTAGTGTTTGTAACGCTAGCGTAAAATACGAATTCTGAGCATTGCTAGCGTTGAAAGGGTAGGACAGACCAAAGACTCGCGCTGGTAAAAACAAATCTATTTTTTATTCCTCATTTGTCTTCATCCTCAAGACGATAAAAGAACCATTTATCCATTTTTATTTTATAAACTGCTTTATTTATGTTATTTACAACCCAGTTGAACTGGCATTTACAGACCCCATTACAACCCAGTGATTATGTTGAGGTTTGCGCATTTACGAAATTCATTGCTAAATCGATTATCGCCATTGAATCTTCTGCCAGTTAACTGTAAATTACCAAGATTTTTATGCCGATTATCGTCAGCACGAGTTTTCCGCCGCACTACTCGCTAGTAACTGTATCTACATGGATTTTACGGCCATCTTTTCCACTCATACATAGTAGTAATCTACATGACCATTACAGCTTAGTTGTGTTCTAATTTACCAGGATCTAACTTGATTTGTGACCACATTTTGCGTTTCTACATTGCCTATGTGAGTTTTCCACACCGGAGTGGATTTCCTTTACAGTTTATTAGACTATCAGTTCCCACGCCCCTTGCATGAAGCACTTACAATTTGTTTTACCATTATTTCCATGTCTGCATGAGTTTTCCAAACCAGAGTAGATTTAATTAAGTTTATTAGACTACTATTAAATTAACGTAGTTTTTGTTTTTATTTATCAAGTTTAAATCAGCCTTGTTTACTTTTAAGTTTCTTTTGCTTAAGCAGCCAAATGCTTGTTAGTTAATGTAAGAGTTTTTGTGTTATTGAGCGCCTCCTCCTCCCTTGTTTATTTCTGTGAACTATCGTTCTAACGATTGTTTTGTGATTTGTTTTTGAGCTACGGTGGATGGTTCGTAGCTGTACTGTGAACGTTGATGGTCTGCCCGCGGAAGTTCGGGCTTTGGAACGCTCCTTATCAGACCATCCCCTTGAGCAGCTTTTGTGGATTATTGGAGGACGACCTTTTGGCAGTTTATTTTGGAAACGGCGCTGTTGGAATCTTTCCTCACGACCGTTCGTAGGTGCCTTAGTCACCTGCGACTCTGGTGCTGTAGATCACGGCTCTTCGTTCACTTGCGACCATAGTGTCCGCTTTACAGGGTTTCGCAGAAGCGTATGCTATTTGCGTCTTCTCATATTACCCCTTATTCCCGTCGGAGGAGCCCACGGGATATTGGTACCGTCGCTGGATCCCGGTACTGATTACGGATTCACCTGCCACTTCTGCCTTCGTCCTTCTGCTTTTCTTCGTGGATGTGTGTGAGCGCTGGCTCGTAAGGAGATACGTAGGGAGGCAATCGCCAGGTAAGGCAGTATAGCTATTATTTCCTTCGAGGAGCCTTATACCCCTTTTGTCCTGGCGATCGTGTCCATCCCTTTAGTAGCAGTTTGGGTGCTTGCTATGGACTCCTAGTTCGACCCGTCTTCAGTTGTTCATCCCCGACGTAAGGATTAGAACTGTCAGTGTACGTGCAGTACATATATTATATATATACATATACGTTGTCATAGTTTTTTACTTGTTTATATTATAAGCTTATTGTTGCCATTATTGTTTATTGCTTATTGGTGGATAATATTTCCATATCTTTAGTTATATGGCTAGGTAGGTAAATTTAAGGTTTTCCTTGTTTTGATATCTTCCACTTCCTTCAGTCTTTTGTTATTTAGGATAGTTTTGGCCGGCTTATATTTGGATCCTCACTGATTTATGAAGTATTTGTTCTCCTCCTCTGAATTTCTGTTAGGGCTAGATGATTAGCTTTAGGATGCCTTGTGGCTCGTTGAGGACCTGGTATTTAGTCCTCTTGCTTTAAGCTGTATTGTTGTATGTATTTTACTTGAACCCGCAAGGCTGATTTAAATTATTTCTGTTTTGTAATAAATACTGTTAAGTTTTTCTGGAGTGTTTTTGTGCCTGCTTTCCTGACATGGGTTGCATATACTGTCTACGATCCTAGCAAAATAAAGTACCTAAGAACCTGTACTAGAACCCCAGAGGTTTGTAACAATTTGGCGACCGTGACAGGATCGTACACAGGTGTACTCTGTGTTTTTGGTTTGCGGCACAGCACTTTGGGTGATTTGGCAGTATTTGTTTTGAGTAGGTGGTTACCTTCTCCCATCTTGGTTTTGGTTGATGATCATGGAGGAGTTTATTTTTGACCCCGCTGAATTTTTAGGGTCAGCAGACTGCTTAAAACACTTATCCATTCTGAACAAAGAATATCTGGTAAGTTGTGCTCGTTGGCTGGGAATACCATTTAAGGCAGCTGAGACAAAGGCATGTTTGTTAGAGGCTGTAAAAAACAGGGTAGCTCAGGGCCTAGCTGAGGGTGAACATTTAGTTGAGGAATTTGATAGTGTTGCTAGTAGTGATGAAGAGCAAGAAGGTAGTGTGAGTGTAAATCCTGGTTTTTCATTATTTGAGGATCCACCTAGGACTGGTACCCTTTTTGAAGGACACGCTAATTTTCCTTCAAAACCAGAAGTATCATTAAATCCATTTTTGCCAGAGAATTCTGTCCATGTTGAGGTAGCTCCAGTACAGCCTGTAAAATCCCAGGAGAACAGTGAATATGATGTTATTTGTAAAAGAATAGAGTTAATGAAACTTGAGTTTGAGGAGAAAGAGAGGGCGAGGAAGCATGAGTTGGCTATGGCTAAAATCAATTTGGAAATGGCTAGGTTAAGAGGTTCCCCTAATCACTTTAGTACTCCCACTGGGTCCTCTCAGGATAAATTTAACATAGAGGCAGCGTTGAAATTGGTCCCAGTATTTGACGAGCGAAACGTCCCAGAATTTTTTAAGGCGTTTGAGCGTGTGGCTACCCGGTTGTCTTGGCCCCCAGAGATGTGGACAGTCTTGATTCAATGCAGGCTGGTGGGCAAGGCAATTCGGTTATACAATGCTTTAGATGAAGGTGTAGCTAGGGACTATAATAAGGTTAAGGCAATAGTTCTTAAGGCTTACAACTTGGTTCCGGAAGCCTATCGCCTAAAGTTCCGTAATTTTACTAAACATGTCTCTCTCTCATTTGTGGAATTTGCTCGTCTCAAGGAGGAGAAGTTTGACGACAGGCTTAAGAGTCGCCAAGTAGTCTCCTTCTCCTCCTTGAGAGAGCTTATGTTGCTAGAAGAGTTTAAAAAGGCTTGTAGCAAGGAATTAAGAATTTATCTTGAAGAGGTTAAAGCAGTCAGTTTGGGTAAGGCTGCCCAGATAGCGGATGAATTTGTATTGACTCATCGGGCCAGGTCAGGTAATCTCGGATCTGTAGTTAATTTTCAGCCTGTTAAGTCAAATAATTATCAAAAGAAACCAGGTGGTGTGGGAGATAATCGTGTCCAGGGGAATCTGCACAAGAATAGGACTGGAGATGCTCAGGGAGAGGGCTCAAGTGGATCTTACACTAGAGTCTTCTCCAAAAGTAATAAGTTAACTTCTGGTAATGGTAATAGAGTAAGAAGGACCTGCTTCTGGTGCAATGAACCAGGACATTTTCAAGCACAGTGTAGCGCCAGAAGGAGGTACCTCCAGAGGAACAATAATAATCCGGTAGCTCTAATATCAAATAACCCTATGTCTAATAAGTCTCAGGTTGAGAATCCACCAGTGTTGATGGCTAATGATGGTTGTAGCAAGGGGGAAAATGTTGGTTCTTTATCTAGTAGGGATTTATGACTTTATGATAAATATATTTGGCTTGGCAAATTGATTACCGAATCGAAAACCCTAAAGGTGAAGTTTTTGCGGGATACTGGGGCTGCTCGGTCTCTGGTATTGAAGGAATCTTTGAAGGGCCTAGTTAATAATTCAGGTAATTTTGTGGTTTTGGGAGGTTTCCCGAACACGATGGTATCGGCACCTTTAGTTGAGGTGGAATTGTCCTTCTCTGGTTATAATAGGAAGACAGAATTAGCTGTTGTAGAAAGCCTACCAATCCCAGGCATAGATGGTATACTGGGTAATGACATGTTGGATGACAAGGGACGTGAATTGTTTCCAATATTGTCTTTGAATGCTTGCCCAGTGGCTGTAACGACACGAGCTGCTGCAAAGGCAGCAGATTGTTACATGATGATGATGATGATGATGATTTTACATTAAGTAGTTTAGCGTAGAAGTAGAAGGGCCCGGGTCTGTAGTTAGTAGTAGTGATAAGCTTTTTGGTAAGTTATTAAAACCTGATTGGGATCGTTCAAAGTTTTTATTAGAAGCTCAGAAGGAAGAGTTCAATTTTGAACTGGGTGATAAGAGTGATTTGACTAGACCACGATTTTGTGTTATAAAAGGTGTGTTATATAGAGTTAGTCGCCCTTCCTCTCATGCCCTTGATATAACATTTCGAAACGAGCAGATAGTGGTCCCTACTCGGTTCAGAGATTCAGTTTTGAAATTGGCACATGAAGACTTTTTCTGGCCACTTTGGTGTGTGCAAAACTTTTAGTAGGTTAGCTAAATATTTTTGGTGGCCAGGCTTAAAGTCTTCAGTAAAACGGTTTGTAAATAGTTGTGAAGCATGTCAGGTGATGGGAAAACCCAATCAACCAATTCCAAAAGCCCCTTTAAATCCGATTCCAGCAATTGGAGAACCTTTTGTGGAGTTGGTGGTTGATGTGGTTGGGCCTTTACCTAGGACTAAGTCGGGGTTTACCCATCTCCTGACAGTTATGGACAGAGCATCTAGGTTTCCTGATGCATTCCCTATGAGGAGAATTACTTCTCGTGCAGTGTTTGAGAAACTCATAGAGTTTTTCTCTAGATATGGTTTGCCTCGTACTATTCAGTCTGATTGTGGAACTAATTTCACAAGTAGGGTATTTCGGGGTAAGTGTGCTGAACTGGCCATTCAGCACATTACCAGCGTACCCTATCATCCAGAGAGTCAGGGTGTGGTGGAAAGATTTCACCAGACCTTAATGTGTATTAAAAAGAAAATATTGTTATGAGCAAGGAGAGGATTGGGATAAAGGGCTTCCCTTTGCTCTCTTTGCCATACGGAATCACCCTAACTCTTCCACAGGTGTCGCTTCCTTCGAGTTGGTATTTGGTCACAAGGTACGTGGTCCTCTGCAGGGCTGCCAGATTTCCACACTAAGGAAATCCACACTAGGTCTCAGACAGTTGCCAGTTATGCAATATATTCGACTTTATCGAACTGAGGAATGTAAAAGTTGTTTAACATGATCTTGTAAGTGCTCAAAACTTAGCATATGAATTCCCAACCAGTAGATTTTTTTTAACTGATAAATAAGGATAGACAATGACCCTTTCCGTTTTTAGCTCATATTGTTTAAACATTTAGTTAATTTTTATTGTTTTTTTTATGAGAGGGTAAAAGAAGCAAAACTTCTCAACAACAGTCGGTACTCTTTTAATATGATGATGAAAAACTGCAATGAAACTTATTTAATTTGACGATGAAAAAAGCAACATAGGTGTTTTACAAAAAGTTTATATATAACATGAGGCATCTTAATCACATCATCGTAATGAAAAATAACGATAAATTTATGATGTTCAATCCGGCATTATTGCCATAAATATAATAACTAGACCTATATGTTGGGTCAACTAACACTGTTGGTTATATGCTCGCAAGTGAACTTTAAAAAATAATTATCGCTGTATTGTATCATTGCAATTACATAATTACAATAACTTTCATGAAGAATTGAAGCTGCAAATAATGTCTTATTTTTTAGAGTAAAGTAAACTGACAACGTATCCTAGACCTTGGCTAATGTACTAAACCATTTAATATTTCATGAGGATTTAATTACCACTGCATTATACAATTTCTCACTTTTATCGTTGTTATACTCATGTCCCATTCATTTATGGCAATATCAACTGACAACGAAATCGTGAGCGCTATCATCTATACTGATAAACTAGGCCTAGATTTTTTGCTAAGGTCTTACGTTATACGAATTACAGTTATGAAATCATTAAAGCCCGTTCTTTTCAAAAGTTTGTCACCGTAGTTGTAGAATAACCAAACTGATTATACAGGCAGATTAATCATTTTCACATGCAAAAATTGCAATGTGTATTGTAAAGCTGTAAAGTGCGTCGCTGAAAAATAATTTGCTACCAAATGGCAGTATAAATGTATGCATACATTTCACAAAATTTTCAAGAACATATACCATCAAAACTAGCAAATTAAGAATACTCTCTAGTATTATGAAAAAGAATAAATGTAGATTTTGTTGAGAACCATATTGAAAATAATTTTGATAGGTAACTGAGGTTGGTTGGCGCTAGAGCCAACCAGTTCGTACGGTCAAGATCTAGCTTATATTCTAGGTTTTGGTTTGCACATGAATCAACGGTCAGCGTTATGCATCTGATAAACATCCAAACGTATCCACAAATTAAAAAAGATAAAATTAATTATTTATTTTTATGGATATTTGTGTGTGAGACTTATAAAATATAATAGTAAACAATTTTCATAATTTATTATTAGATTTTAACTAGCATACGCTTCTTAAGTAAAAAGCGTGGAAATTTTTACGTGTGGATTCCACACTCCACACCTAATCACAATGTGTACAAGATAAGCCGTATTAGTGACGTCATTTCCACACTTCGGCAGCCCTGGTCCTCTGGAGATAGTCCATGAGGTGATTGAGTCTGGACAAAGAGGAGAGATGAATGTGGGTGAGTTTGTGGAAACCTTAAGGAGAAAGCTATCTATGGCTTGGAAGTTTGCACGAGAGAATTTGGCTTCTTCCCAAGCTGCCATGAAAATTAATTTTGACAAAAAGACAAAGGTACGTTCGTTTGTGCCCGGGGAATTGGTTTTGGTATTAAGTACAGACTCGGACAACTTTCTTGAGCCAAGGTATAAGGGACCTTGGAAGGTTTTGAGAAAGCTGTCTGAGGTAAACTATGAGGTTGAAGCCCGCGGGACCAAACGAAAGTGCCGGGTATTTCATATAGATTGAAGTCTTATACTTCCTGTGGTAAGGACCCTTTGGCTATTGTTTATGAACCAGTATCTGTAGTAGTAGTAGAGCCTCCTACGGATGATTTTGTAAATTTGGTTGGTCAGGTGTCTTCTGATGCTCTGTTTGACAATGTTCAGAACTTGGAAATTTTAAAGGCGGGATTAGAGCATCTGGAGACTAATCAGAGAAGTGACGTTATGGAATTAATCCTTGCTTTCCCAGAGTTATTTCAGAATGCGCCAGGACGAACGAGCTTGCTCCAGCATGATGTCGATGTGGGCAGTGCTTCCCCGGTAAAGCAGAGTCCTTATCGATTAAATCCAATGAAGAGGGACATTGTTGATAAGGAAATTAAGTATATGCTGGAGCACGACCTCATTCAACCTTCGGTGAGTCCATGGAGTTCTCCAATTGTCCTCGTAAAAAAACCTGACGGAAAGTTCCGAATGTGCGTCGACTATCGTAAGGTAAATACTCACACTAAAATGACTCCTTCCCTTTACCTCGTATCGATGATTGTCTCGATCAGATAGGGTCCTCCAAGTTTATAAACAGTTGGATTTGTTGAAAAGGGTATTGGCAGGTTCCCCTGTCTGATCGAGCCCGTGAAATGTTCTGCCTTTGTAACTCCCTTTGGGCTTTACGAGTGTAAAGTTGATGCCCATTTGGGATGAAGAATGCAGCTTGCACCTTCCAGCGACTAATGAATAGGGTCATTTGTGCTTGGAAGGGGTGGAAATATATATAGATGATTTGGTGGTTCACAGCAACGACTGGCGGACGCATATGGTAAGGTTAAAAAAGGTGTTTGAAGCCCTGAGAGCTGCTGGTCTTGTTGTGAACATTGGTAAATGTGAGTTTGGTAAGGCCAGAGTATGCTATTTGGGCCATGAAGTGGGTTTGGGTTCAGTAGCCCCAAACAAGCTAATGTAGAGGCCATTGTAAATTTGAAGAGGCCATGCAATGTCAGAGAGGTCCGGAGAGTCCTGGGTATGTTGGGTATTTTATCGTAGGTTTGTCCGGACTTCTCAGACATTGCTCAGCCGCTTACTAAACTATGGAAAAAGGTCGTAAATTTGAGTGGTCACCTCAGTGTGAAGAGTTCTTTCATAAAGCTTAGGTGATGTTGGTGTCCAATCCTATTCTAATGTCTCCTAATTTTCAGAAACCATTTATTATTGCTGTTGACGCTAGTGACGTTGGAATTGGAGGAGTCCTCTTTCAGAGAGATGAGGCTGGAGAAGTTCGTCCCATATCTTATTTTAGTAAGAAACTTTTAGCGGCCGAGAGAAAATACTCTACTATCGAAAAGGAGGCCTTGGCCCTGGTTCGTACGTTACTCCACTTTAAGCCCTATGTTACAAATTTTTCTTATCCCATAGAGATTTGGACCGACCATAATCCCCTTGTCTTCATTGAACGAATGAAGGGTTCCAATCAGAGGATTTTGCGTTGGGCCCTGCAGTTACAGGAGTTCACGCTGGTGATAAAACATATTAAAGGTTCTGATAACCGTATTCCTGATGCTCTCTCTCGGATGTAGTCGTGAGTTTTTCCTCTGCTCCCCTCGCCCTTCTCGTTTTGTTTTTTTCTCGGGTTGTATAAAAAACTTTTGGTAAGTGTGTGGTGCAAGAGGAGGTGTGTATGAGTATTCAGCCTTAGCTTAGTTTGTGTTAGACCTGAACTTCATTAGGACTTTAGTGGTTAGTATTTCTTAGCCTTTGTAGACTCTCCCTCCCAGTTTTTTTTAGATGATAGGAGGGTTTTTTAGCATATGCTTAAGGAACTGTGGGGACAGTCTATTCTGAGGTTCCCGGTTGCCTATTTTGGTAAGTTTACTTTGTGACTATGGTTATTCTGTATATTATGTTATTATTTAGCTGAGTATCTATTTCCAGAGATTTGGAATAGTTACTTTGTCCTTTTTTTTACATGTGTATTGATAACTTTGAAATGTTTTAAGTTAATTCCTTTTCAGCATTTTTGCTTAGGTTTAAAAAAAATGTATTCTATGTGAATAATTTTTTTTTGTTTTGGGGGAGGAAGGTATTAAAAATTAAACGTAGTTTTTTGTTTTTATTTATCAAGTTTTAAATCAGCCTTGTTTTACTTTTTAAGTTTCTTTTGCTTAAGCAGCCAAATGCTTGTTAGTTAATGTAAGAGTTTTTGTGTTATTGAGCGCCTCCTCCTCCCTTGTTTATTTCTTGTGAACTATCGTTTTAAACGATTGTTTTGTGATTTGTTTTTGAAACTCTGGTGGATGGTTCGTAGCTGTACTGTGAACGTTGATGGTCTGCCCGCGGAAGTTCGGGCTTTGGAACGCTCCTTATCAGACCATCCCCTTGAGCAGCTTTTGTGGATTATTGGAGGACGATCTTTTGGCAGTTTATTTTGGAAACGGCGCTGTTGGAATCTTTCCTCACGACCGTTCGTAGGTGCCTTAGTCACCTGCGACTCTGGTGCTGTAGATCACGGCTCTTCGTTCACTTGCGACCATAGTGTCCGCTTTACAGGGTTTCCACACAGAAGCGTATGCTATTTGCATCTTCTCATATTACCCCTTATTCCCGTCGGAGGAGCCCACGGGATATTGGTACCGTCGCTGGATCCCGGTACTGATTACGGATTCACCTGCCACTTCTGCCTTCGTCCTTCTGCTTTTCTTCGTGGATGTGTGTGAGCGCTGGCTCGTAAGGAGATACGTAGGGAGGCAATCGCCCAGGTAAGCAGTATAGCTATTATTTCCTTCGAGGAGTCTTATACCCCTTTTGTCCTGGCGATCGTGTCCATCCCTTTAGTAGCAGTTTGGGTGCTTGCTATGGACTCCTAGTTTGACCCGTCTTCAGTTGTTCATCCCCGACGTAAGGATTAGAACTGTCAGTGTACGTGCAGTACATATATTATATATATACATATACGTTGTCATAGTTTTTTACTTGTTTATATTATAAGCTTATTGTTGCCATTATTGTTTATTGCTTATTGGTGGATAATATTTCCATATCTTTAGTTATATGGCTAGGTAGGTAAATTTAAGGTTTTCCTTGTTTTGATATCTTCCACTTCCTTCAGTCTTTTGTTATTTAGGATAGTTTTGGCCGGCTTATATTTGGATCCTCATTGATTTATGAAGTATTTGTTCTCCTCCTCTGAATTTCTGTTAGGGCTAGATGATTAGCTTTAGGATGCCTTGTGGCTCGTTGAGGACCTGGTATTTAGTACTCTTGCTTTAAGCTGTATTGTTGTATGTATTTTACTTGAACCCGCAAGGCTGATTTAAATTATTTCTGTTTTGTAATAAATACTGTTAAGTTTTTCTGGAGTGTTTTTGTGCCTGCTTTCCTTGAACATGGGTTGCATATACTGTCTACGATCCTAGCAAAATAAAGTACCTAAGAACCTGTACTAGAACCCCAGAGGTTTGTAACAACTACCATTCCTATAATAATTGCGTGAGACATTTACAATTTTGTTTTACTATTATTTCCTACGTCACCAGAGTGAGATTTCCGCACTACGTGGAGGATACTTTCAGCCTTGTGGCTTTCATCTAGTCTGCTTCTGCAGATGTTCCAGCCATAGAGATCCTTGTTATTTCCCCGGTATAGCATTGAGAATTCCACATAACCCTGAGAGCATTTGCAGTTTTTGCGACTACCTTCCATCCTATTATTCTCAGGTTAGATTATTAGCATTTTACTGCGGAGAAGATGCCCAGTAACACAGTACTGGAGGAGGACCGGGCCTTCACCAAAGCTGGAAGAGTCATTGGGCTGGAGGGCTCAAAATTGACAAATTGGGTGAAAGATAAGCTGAAAGAAGCTGCTGAGAGAGCATACCAGGCAGCTGAGAAGGAGAAGGAAAGAGAAGCACAAGAGAAAAGAGAAGCAGCTGAGAGAGAAGCACAAGAGAGAAGAGAAGCAGCTGAAAGAGCATTCCAAGCAGCTGAGAGAAAAGCACAAGAGAAATGAGAAGCACCTGGGAGAGCCTTTCAGGCAGCCAAAAGGGAGAAAGAAAAACCCCACTCAACTGGCTATGGCACCCCCGAGTGCCACGCCCCCCACCTGTGCCTCTCTTCACACTCTCACCTCCAAAGCATGGGCATCCTCATTAGGCTTGTTGGGACAATAGCGAGCCCAACACCTGGCTCGATCATGTCGAGCATGTGTCCAAGAACTTCAATCCAACCCCTCAGGAAGTGGCCCTCCTCCTTGGCAAGCATCTCACTGGCAAAGGACAGACAACTGCATTCAAGGCCCTGCCCTGAATGAGTGAGAAGATTTCGCCCTCATCACGGAGGCAATCCTTAGGGCTTACAAGCTCACCCCAAATTGGTGGAGGCAGAAATGGAGGAGCAGGCCTAAGGAGGCTAACCAAACATGGACAGAGTGGGTAGCCAAGAAGACACCGGCACTCCATATGTGGACGAAGGCCTACAACACAACATCTGTTGAGGAGGTCTTAGAACTTTTTCAATTAGAGGACTTTCTTTCCTACACTCCCCCTGATCTGGCCACCCACTTGGTGGACAAGGCCCCTAAAACTATTGTGGAGAGCTGTAGAAGAAAATTTGCCCTGCTCTCCCTCTCACTCCTGCTGCCACTTGTCAGCCTACCCAGCGCCCCAATAATCCTCCATGGAAACCTGTGTGTGGGCTTTGCAATTAACAAGGGCACACCATGGAGCAGTGCCTCTCAAAGATGGATCCTCCTCAGCAAGCAAAAGCTACTCCTCAAAATGGAACTCACCTTCATCATAATAATAAGAATAACGGCCATTGGAACAGAAACAACGGGCCAAGGCATGACTTTACCAAGAGGAAAGTGCCAGACTCTGCTACTCTTACTTCCTTCCTATCCTTTTGTAACTTTCTATTTTTTTACTGTCTACATCTTCTCTTCCATAGTTTCCTTTCATCTTCATCATCACCTTTAGGCAATCATTTCCATTGTATCACCCATACGCCAGCTTTTCTGGCCTTATAGATTAGTACTTCATTAGGAACTACTATCATAAAAGTGACACAATTCGTTTGTACATTGTTTTGATTGAATTACTGATTTAATGTTCCTTCATAGTCTCATTATTTTGTACTATTGTCAATGTATCTGGTGAGACTTACATTTTGTGTAATTTTATATCCTCCCTACATAGAATTACTTTATTAATTTCATCCCTGCTAACTTACACCGATGTTCCCTATGATGAAATTAATAATGTTAGGCGTCATCTTCATGGCACAAGACAGTCACTTCTATTAACACCCCTATGAAAGCATCATATCACCCCATCAGGATAAACTAATAGCATGTGTTCCCTTAAACAATAAGCTAACAGTATTATACATGATAGAATTAAGTATACTATTAACCCTATAGGTTAAGATAATTTATACAATCATTGTTTGCTGTTCATTTTCACAGTCATTCCCAGTGTGATATTATGTTTTAAGAGTAATAAAATTGGACTTTCTCTTTGTTGTGCTATAACAAATTGTTAGTTAATGATCTCTTTAGCCACGTCTCACTCTATTCACTACTTTTCAAGAATTAGATTATTTTAAATTCTCTGCCCGTCAAGTAAATATTCAACTACACCCACAGAGTTTTAATTTATTTTATATCATAAGTTCACTCAAGGGAGTATGGAAGGCTCGGCGACTTATATTTGTCATTTGTTCTTTTTTCTGTCTTGTCTTGTTCATTCCAACCTGTCAAGGGTTGAAATGTCCTCTAGAATGGGGAGCTGTTCAGGATTTTAAGCCAGAACTAAAGAAAAGTGATATCCCTCTATAAATAATTGCACACATTTTCGAGTTGCCACTCTGAACTGAAAGCCTCCATTCTCCCTAAATCATCTCTACTCCCATTGGCTGCCTAGAGTTAATCTCCCCAGGTGTCCTGAAAGGGGAGGAGCACATCCAGGCAGAGATTTTAAAAGGAAAAGGTCACAGCAGCTCTTTCTCAGAAGCCCTCAGAAGTTCAGAAGACTTAGAACTTTCTCAGAAGCCAGATACTTCTCACCTACAAAAACTTCACTTCCCCCACCTGTTTGCTCCCTAGCTTCCTCTGGGGATCCAACATGTTCGTATACCATCCATAGTGCACATAAATATCAGCAGATGGGAAGACAACAAGACCAAGGATTTCCAGGTACTGTGAGAATAATTACTAGTGCAGTCAGTGAATCGTTCATGCCTCTTGCCAGTATTTGTTTCATTCTCCCAAGGCGACTTCCCCCCTTCTTTGTTCAGCTCCTCACTCCACAATTTATAATACTATATAATACTATGAGCAAGTTGTGTGTAACATTTTCCCATGTGTTCTTCGCCTTAATACTGATGGTAGAATGCAATCTCTTTGCAGACAAATACTGTGCCTGATTGTGAGAGAAAAATTAGGAACTCTTGGAATGATGCTTGCATTTAAATAACCCACTTTGTGCAAATCATACATCTGCGTCATCTCCCAGCCACGTGTTTCCGGTGGACCTGCAAACAATTACCTCATTAATTTCTGGACCTACACGTAATTTAAATGTAAATATAGTTAATTTAAACTAAAGGCTACAGCTTCGTGTAAATTCCTTCTTTCAGTGATTTTGGCTTTCAGTGGTAGATTTTTATTTGTATTTACTCTTGTCCCTCCAGGCAAGGTCATTTTAAGAGTGCCAGTAAGTCACTTCAATATATTTTCAAGGAGGGAACATGTAGTTCATTACAATATATATATGCAACTGTAATAGCCAGAATGCAATCTTAGAGTCTTGAATTCTTTGCTTCTTTTCTAGATAAACTTGTCACTACAAAGCCTGAAGATCCAAGTTCAAAAAATTTTTGTAAACATTTTGATGTCCGGTACCGGGAAATGAACCCAGGTCCCATAATCACAAAGAGGTCACGTTGCCGACCTCCACGAGAAGGACAAAAGTCTACTCCCTCTCATACATACATACATATATCTGTCATTTTCAGATTACTTATTTGGGTTGGAATAGACCCATCCTCACCATCGTAGCCAAGTGGGCAATCATTTTTATTGTTTTTCTTTTACTTTTTTAGGCTGAAATATATATGTTAGATGAAAGAGGGCTATAATTGATAATATATTTAATATGCCATTGTGATGTGCCGTGACTTTTTTAGAATGCGCAGATTCATTGCTTTTAACTTCCCATAGAGACAGAGTCGAAAGCGATGAACTGAGAAAGCTGATAAATTATTTCTGGGATGGTGTGATATGAAGATGCTTATTTAAGCGGGTCAACGTTCGTTCTGTAGTTATGGGAGTTCACGAGGGCTTGTTCAAAGTGCCTTTGAAAACTGGCTATGACCAGTTAATTGGGGTGTTGGCGAAGAGTGTGAGTTCGTGTATACGTGTGCGCCTCTTCCGTTCATAATGGCATCTTTAGCCAAAACTATGGGAGACTTACGGAGAGGTCTGTGCGAGAAAGGCAGAGCCACGATGGCGTGTGCCAAAGAGTTTCCTTGAACAGAGTGTGTAATTTTCCAGGCTGCAATTGGCGGTTCTATTGAGGGGACCGAGTGTCCTAGGGACCGAGTGTCCTTGTGAGGGGACTGTATTTTGGAGAAGAGATAATTGGTGTGACTAATTACTGATTAAGACATTTAAATAGTGGGGGGTTATCTTAGTGGTTTGTCTGTGAGACTTGAATTATTATCTGTCCATTGTTGATCCTGTAAGAACTTGAGTTATTCAACTAGTACTTTACCTTGAATAGATATTATATTTTTTGTAACTCCGACTCTAATTTAATGACCTGATAGAATGGAGAGAGAGAGAGAGAGAGAGAGAGAGAGAAGGCTATGCCAGTGATCACCTTGAGAGAGAGAGAGAGAGGGTGGGGGAGAGATTGAGTGTAGCCAGTTCGCCTTAACGCAATGGCTAAACTCATACCAAAATGTTAAGGGGACCGGCCAGCTAATTCCATTCTTTAAGGACAGGACTTTGATATTCATACCACTTAATAAGGTGACTTGGGACATCTCCAAACCGCATATGATTTTCGCCTCTGATATTCTGTTTTGTGACGCCAGGGCGATTTATCCCGAAAATAACCATTTTTCAAATTCTATCTCCTCCGTTGATATTTAATATTAAGACCTGGGATTACTACCATATATAGACCTGATGTAGACCTCCAATCAAATGAGGAGTTTTTTTCTAAAAGTCATTTTTTGCTAGATATGAATTTTTCATTATGGTAAAAAAATAAACCCTATATATTAGGAAAACAAAATTTGTAAAAGAAAAGACGAAACAAAAATTGGAAAAAAGGGCTTCATTTGATTGTTCTATAGCGCCAAATTCTATAGCGCCAAATTCTAATGTTATAGCTTTAAAACTAAGTGAGAAGATAGATTTTGAAGGTCAGTAACTATAGTTTTGAGATACGGGCGTGCAAAGTTTTTCTTCATATTTTTATAACGACAATGTTAATAGATAATGATTATTATGAATGTATATTTCTTTTTTGTATATTAATAAACCAAAACTATTTTATTTATCATAATTTAATCATAAATGATGGTCCCTTTGCTCATTTATCGTAGCTTGAGGCATTGCGTCAGGCAAGACAGGGCACTCCTTCCTACGCAACTCTCTCTCTCTACTTCACTAACTCGGCTTATTACAGCAAATTTTCTTCTTCTGTTTGTTACCTAGATGTTTTCCTAGTATTATTATGAATTTCATATTCCTTTTTGGGTATTGATAAACCGAAACAATGTTATTTATCATAAATTAAGATTCCTTTGCTCAAAGATCGTAGCCTGGGGGACAGTGTGACGTGTGCTTCAGGGAAGACGGGCGTGTTTACTTACTACGCAACTATTACGATCTCGACTCTCGAGATCGACAGGTTCTTAAAAATAATAAGCAATTGGGGTGTAATGACTGACAACAGGTGACAAACAAAGGAGGGAGGGGCATAACAAAACCAAAAGGTTACCTTAGAATTAATTTATTCACAAAGAGTTAAATACATAATATACAGTGAGTCAAGGTTCTGGGTGGCAAAAACACAAAAAATTATCAACTAACAACAATAATATAAAAACCAGTCGAAGAATCAATAAAATCCCCCCTGCAATAACAAAGCCATGAAAAATCATACAATCTGTAAACATAATCAATAGAAATATGGCAGCAGGCATACATAATTAAAATTAACACTGAAGTGGCATAATGATACACAGAGCAAAACGGGAAACACTTCCTCAAACAATGAAGACAACAGTCCAATGCCGGACGATCAAGACAGAGCCGATATGACAATCACCTCGTCCTTGGATACCAGTAGGAGGTCCTCCTCGACCACTGGACGATCAAGACGGGGTTGATACAACAACCATCTCGTCCTCAGATACAGTATGGAGGTCCTCCTCGACCACTGGACGATCCAAGACGGGGTTGGTTTGATACAACCACCAACTCCGTCCTCAGATACTCTCCGCTGCTCTGCTGCCAAGACTGCCTCTCTGCCGCTCTAAACCTGACGGTGGTTCTGCCCTCCAGAACCTGACTGACGAAGTTTGACGCCATCCAAACAGACGTCAACTCGCCAGCAATTAAAAAACAAAAACAAAGGAGGCAACAATCCACCAAGGGAACAATCGGCCAAACGATTGTTCTAACACCTCCCCACCTAACAGAAATTTTTTTTTTTTTTTTTTTTTTTTTTTTACAAACAAAATACTCTCCCCGATGCTGCCAAAACAGAACCAACCCTGGCCTAAGGTCGCCAATATTACGATCTCGACTATTGAGATCGACAGGTTCTTAAAAATAATAAGCAATTGGGCTGTAATGACTGACAAACAGTGACAAGCAAAGGAGGAGGGGCATAAACAAACCAAAAAGGTTACCTTAAAATCAAATTATTTACAGAGCTAAATACATAATATACAGTGAGTGTGATGGTAATTGCTTCATAGCAAAGGAAGATAAAGGAAAGGAGGACGCATTTTCGAGAAGTTCGGCAGCAAGGAGGTTTTCGCGCCCGTGTTGGAGGTGCCTGTTATCATGATGATTCTAGAATCGGCGGAGGATGTTGTGGAATCTTCGGGTGTGTTGTGGAGTGCAACACACGTCTAAGTGGAGGGAGAAATGCCGCAATTTCTGATGCAATACCTCGTCTAGATTCATCTAAGGATTTCTAGTAATCTCGGGAGGCTGTGACGTTCGCCGTAGGCTCCGCCCCCAGAGTTGCCGTATAAATGCGACGAACGAACTTTGGAGAGCAGCAATCGTAGAAGAGAGAGATCACCAGTTAGTCACAAAGAGTAAGAGCCACAGATCAGATTATCAGTGAGAGATCAGCAGCAGTGATCGTCAGAGAGAGACTAGAGACGAAGGAACCGACGAAGTATCAATCATCAGAAGAGTTGTTCAAAGTTGGTGGGGATATTGGTCTAGTCGCCTTCAGGTGTGGTACGGCCGAGTTGTCTTCTACGTTGAGCAACTTTCGGAGAAGAAAAGGGGGGATTTTCCCTGCTTACGAATAGACTATTTTTTCTGCAATAGGAGTCAAGACGACATCTGCAATTGCTTTGCTCTACTTTTTAATGAAGCCACCTCTTCAAATGCCAAAACTGATTAAGCAAAAGTATTTTGCTAATCATGCAGAGTGAGATTCTATCTGTTTATGTAAATAGGGAGATACATTCTGCATTTACCTTGGTTATAAGCATGTAAGTTGTAAATAAATTTTTGTGTTAGTGTTTTCTTTCTATTATTCGTATCCCCAGTTTCAACTGTTGGTGTTGAAATATTTTTTTTTCATTATTATTTCATATCGAACCTGAAGCGGACCTCTCTCAGAGGCCGTAACATTGTGTCGACGCTTTCCAGGATATTTCGACACCGTAACATTGTCTCTGAGATCTCAGATCCGTAACATTGTGGCGACCTTGCTTAGGCTATCAACACTTTAACAGTTTGAAACAGGGAGGATATAGAAAGAATCAGAATGAGTGAGATGGTGAAAGAGTTATTGAGTCGGGTAAGCTCCTAGGTCTAGAGGGGAATGATCTCCGTGAGTATGTTGAAAAGGAAAAGAGAGGGAAAAGTATGAGAGAGAAGTAATGAAAATGCAGCAAGAGAAAGAGAGAAGCAATGAGAATGCAGCAAGAGAGAGAAATGTTGTTAATGCAGCATGAAGAAAGAGAAAAAGTACGTATGCATGAGCAGGGAGAGAGAGAGAAAGAGTGTATGCATGAGTTGGAAATTGCTAGGTTAAGGGAAAGTACTCGCAACAGTCGGACAGGTGAAAACGAAAACGGAGCTGGTAGGTTAGGTATCAGTACAGTGCTGAAATTAGTACCAAAGTTTGAAGAGGAAGATGTTACAACATATTTCATGTGTTTTGAGAAGTTAATGGAACGAGTAGGTTCTCCTAAAGAAACGTGGACTTTATATTTACAGTCAGTTTTGAGTGATAGGGCACTTACTGTGTATAGTTGCATGTCTAAGGAGGAATGTGATAATTATGATATTGTGAAAGAAACTGTTCTTAGCGCGTATAGGTTAGTACCGGAGGCATACCGTAAGAAATTTAGAAATTTGAGAAAGGATGAAATTATTACGTATGTAGAATACGGTAAGAAGTTAGAAAGCCTGTTTTTTGATTGGTTAACTTCTGCTAAGGTTGAGGATTTTGATAGTTTTGAAGAACTTAGTGTTGTTAGAAAAAACTCAAAGATAACGTATCCCCCTCCTGAGATTAAACTTTATATAGAGGATAGGCGAGAAGTATCTTTTGCAGGAGCAACTAGGCTAGCTGACAAATATAGTCTAACTCATGATTTGAGTGTTAGTAAGAAACGAAATGATCCTTCGTCTGGTAGAGTACAAAGCAGTAAAGGTTTCAGTCCTAGTAATAGCAATGCGAGTAGAAGTGACTATTCCTGTTATACATGCGGAAAACCTGGTCATACGTCTAAGGTTTGTAATAGTAGAATGGCATCTAGTGGCTCAGAATTAACTTGTTTCCGATGTAATGGGGAAGGGCATTTAGTGAGGAATTGTGCAGTAGAAAGGAAGGACGGTAAGAAACCAGTGTCTCTAGTTAACCTTTCGTCAAGTAGGAATGATGTGATGAAAGAAACTAGGAAAGTTTTTGGTGAATTTCTGTTGGAAGGCGTAGTTTCCTCTCTTGGAGGAGTAGATTTGAGGGAAGTAGTCTTACTTCGAGACACAGGAGCTGCTATCTCACTGATTAGAGGAGAGTGCGTGCCGAACAGGGCAGAAATCAATATGGAAGAAAAAGTCATGTTAGGTGGATTTCCTAACACTTGTGTTCTTTGTCCTTTGTTGAAGTTAAATTTAGAAAGTCAGGTAGTGTCAGGAGAAGTAAAACTTGCAGTTGTGGACAGTTTGCCCATCGAAGGCGTTGACATTATTGTCAGTAATGACTTAGCTTTATCCAAGAATGTGAATCCTGTTGTGAGGAATTTTCCAGTGCCTGAAATGGTAGTAGCTAGGTTGGGTTTAGATACAGACGTAGACTACGGTCATAATTTGTTTGCGAACGAGTGTAAGTTCGTGGATTCGAACGAGTGTGAGTTCATGGATTCGAACGTGAGTGAGTTCGTGGATTCGAACGAGTGTGATAGAGGTAGTGAGGTTGATCTTGGCATGAGTCTGGCTGAGAGACCTAACTCTATCGTTGACAGTGAGAGCCAAGGGGAAGGCGTAGCTGTCGAGAGTAACGCAGTAAATGTGCCAGTATCTAGTCCTAGTTACGGTGATGAATTAGGCTCTAACGTTTTGGATGAATGATGAGCCTAGTCAAGTTGCAGAGAGGGAGGAATTTTTTGGAAAGGTGTGAAGCTGGATGAATGAATCGTGTGTAAGGAAAACTTTTTGGTTTTAAAGGAGACGAAGTTTTGTGTCGTTACGTTTGACTGAAGTCAGGTAGTGAAGGGGGAATCACAGGAAAATTCGTAGTATCTAGGAAGCTTCGTGAGCTAGTTTTGAAGTTAGCATATGATGAGCAAGGACATTTGGGAGTGAACAAAATTTTCAAGTGCATTAGTAGGGCGTACTTTGGCCTAAGATGAAAAATGATGTATGTTTAAGAGGCATGTTTTGAGCTGTCAGGAATATCAAATTGCCGGGAAACCAATTCAAGTAATTCCCAGAGTTCAGTTGTGTAATATTCCTTCAGTAGGCGAATCTTTTGATTAATGTAATATAAAAATATGTTCGGGGACCTTTGCCTTAGAAGTAAGGGTAGAGATGATTGCATAACTAATCTTGAGTATTATAAAAACAATCTAAGAGATGTTTGGCAGCTTGCGGAGGAGAACGGAAGTGCTTGGCACTTAGCGAAAGAAAGCGCGAAAAGAAGTCAAGGGAAAATTAAAGGAGAGCATGATCTTAGAGCAAACAAGAGAAGTTTATGTGAAGAGATAAAGTTTTTAGTACTAGTCTCGAGAGAAAGTCCCTTTTTACCTTATAAGTTTGAAGGTCCTTTTCAGTGTTACAGGAGAGGGGAAAGGGGATCTATATCTAGAATTAATGTGGGTAAGAGTACAGCAAAGGCAATGAATGTAAATTTGCTTCAGAATTATAAACACGCCCCGTGCCGTGGCCTCCGCCCGTGTAATAGTGTTACTGAGTGAGATTAATTTTGAGAAAAACACAAGAGGTGTTTTAGTATTTATAAGTTTTAATCAGAGTTCAGATAACGGAAAAAGTAAGAGAAAAGGGATAAATGCTTATAGTTAGTAGCCTCTCTACAGATTTCAGAATGAGTAGCCTAATGACCGTTTCTGTTTTGGCACGAGTGGTTGAGAATGATGAAAAAAAAAAAAAGTATGGAAGCTTTATGCAGAATTGTTTCCCCGCTGTTTAATTCTTGCTCCTCTTTAGTAATAAAAAAATAAAATCAGTTGATTTCATTTTTTTCTCTCGGGGGAGGGGGGGGGCGGGGCGTGTGATGGTAATTACTTCATAGCAAAGGAAGATAAAGGAAAGGAGGACGCATTTTCGAGAAGTTCGGCGCAAGGAGGTTTTCGCGCCCGTGTTGGAGGTGCCTGTTATCATGATGATTCTAGAATCGGCAGGAGTGTTGTGGAATCTTCGGGCGTGTTGTGGAGTGCAACACACGTCTAAGTGGCGGGAGAAATGCCGCAATTTCTGATGCAATGCCTCGTCTAGATTCATCTAAGGATTTCTAGTAATCTCGGAAGCCTGTGACGTTCGCCATAGGCTCCGCCCCCAGAGTGCCGTATAAATGCGACGAATGAATTTTGGAGAGCAGCGATCGTAGAAGAGAGAGATCACCAGTTAGTCACAGAGAGTAAGAGCCACAGATCAGATTATCAGTGAGAGATCAGCAGCAGTGATCGTCAGAGAGATACTAGAGACGAAGGAAACCGACGAAGTATCAATCATCAGAGTTGTTCGAGAGTTGGTGGGATATTGGTCTAGTTCGTCTTCAGGTGTGGACGGCCAAGTTGTCTCTACGTTGAGCAGACTTTGGAGAAGAAAAGGGGGAATTTCCTGCCTTACGTATAGACTATTTTCTGCAATACGGAGTCAAGACGACATCTGCAATTGCCGCTCTACTTTTATGAAGCCACCTCTTCGAAGTGCCAAACTGATTAGCAAGTATTTGAATTGCCTCACTGTTTCCCCCAGTTCATGCAGTGTAAGATTCTATCTGTTTATGTAAATAGGAGATACCATTCTGCATTTACCTTTGTTAGTAAGCTTGTAAATAAACCTTTGTTGTGTTAGTGTTTCTTTCTATATTCGTATCCCCGGTTTCAACTGTTGGTGTTGAAATATTTTTTTTATTATTATTATTTCATATCGAACCTGAAGTGGACCTCTCTCAGAGGCCGTAACATTGTGTCGACCCTTTCCAGGATATTTCGACACCGTAACATTGTCTCTGAGATCTCAGATCCGTAACAGTGAGTCAAGGTTCTGGGTGGCAAAAACACAAAAAATTATCAACTAACAACAATAATATAAAAACCAGTTGAAGAATCAATAAAATCCACCCTGCAATAACAAAGCCATGAAAAATCACACAATCTGTAAACATAATCAATAGAAATAGGCAGCAAAATACATAATTAAAATTAACACTGAAGTGGCATAATGATACACAGAGCAAAACGGGAACACTTCCTCAAACAATGAGGACAACAGTCCAATGCCGGACGATCAAGACAGAGCCGATATGACAATCACCTCGTCCTTGGATACAGTATGGACATCCTCCTCGAACGCTGGACGATCAAGACAGAGTTGATACAACAACCATCTCGTCCTCAGATACAGTATGGAGGTCCTCCTCGACCACTGGACGATCAAGACGGGGTTGATACAACCACCAACTCGTCCTCAGATACTCTCCGCTGCTCTGCTGCCAAGACTCTGCCTCTCTGCCGCTCTAAACCTGACTGGTTGTTCTGCCCTCCAGAACCTGACTGACGAAGTTTGACGCCATCCAACAGACGTCAACTCGCCAGCAATTAAAAACAAAAACAAAGGAGGCAACAATCCACCAAGGGAACAATCGGCAAACGATTGTTCCTAACACCTCCCCACCTAACAGAATTTTTATTTTTTTTTTTATTTTTTTTACAAACAAAATACTCTCCCCCGATGCTGCCAAAACAGAACCAACCCTGGCCTAAGGTCGCCAATATTACGATCTCGACTATCGAGATCGACAGGTTCTTAAAAATAATAAGCAATTGGGCTGTAATGACTGACAACAGGTGACAAACAAAGGAGGGAGGGGCATAACAAAACCTAAAGGTTACCTTTAAATCAAATTATTTACAAAGAGTTAAATACATAATATACAGTGAGTCAAGGTTCTGGGTGGCAAAAACACAAAAAATTATCAACTAACAACAATAATATGTAAAACCAGTCGAAGAATCAATAAAATCCACCCTGCAATAACGAAGCCATGAAATATCACACAATCTGTAAACATAATCAATAGATATAGGCAGCAATATACATAATTAAAATTAACACTGAAGCGGCATAATGATACACAGAGCAAAACGGGAACACTCCCTCAAACAATGAGGACAACAGTCCAATGCCGGACGATCAAGACAGAGCTGATACGACAACCGCCTCGTCCTTGGATACAGTATAGACATCCTCCTCGAACGCTGGACGATCAAGACAGAATTGATACAACAACCATCTCGTCCTCAGATACAGTATGGAGGTCAATCCTCGACCACTGGACGATCAATGACGGGTTGAACAACCACCAAATCATCCTCAGATACTCTTCGCTGCTCTGCTGCCAAGACTCTGCCTCTCTGCCGCTCTTAACCTGACTGGTCATTCTGCCCTCCAGAACCTGACTGACGAAGTTTGACGCCATCCATCAGACGTCAACTCGCCAGCAATTAAAAACAAAAACAAAGGAGGCAACAATTCACCAAGGGAACAATCGGCAAACAATTGTTCCTAACAGCAACCCTCCCTCTCTCTTCACTAACTACGCTAATGTCGCATATATTATGATATTCTGTAATCCTATTAGAGCAAATTTTCTTCGTCTTTATGTTAGCGAGATGTTTTTTTTTTTTTTTTCTGCCGAAACATAGATAAACATATGTAAAAGCAAGCGAATGTCAGAGGTAAAACTCGAACGTGTAGACTACTTGAGGTCTGTGCTCTCACTGATCATTGTTGATCTTGATACTCCCCTCTGCGATTCACGGTATCTC
>NC_061090.1:75206628-75233238 GCF_015104395.2 Macrobrachium nipponense | reverse complement strand
GAGATACCGTGTCGCAGAGGGGAGTATCAAGTTCAACCATGATCAGTGAGAGCACAGACTTCAAGTAGTCTACACGTTCGAGTTTTACCTCTGACATTCGCTTGCTTTTACCATATGTTTATCTGTTTCGGCAGGAAAAAAAAAAAGCATCTCACTAACATAAAGACGAAGAAAATTTGCTCTAATAGGATTACAGAATATCATAATATATGCGACATTAGCGTAGTTAGTGAAGAGAGAGGGAGGGTTGCTGTTAGGAACAATCGTTTGCCGATTGTTCCCTTGGTGAATTGTTGCCGCCTTTGTTTTTTGTTTTTAATTGCTGGCGAGTTGACGTCTGATGGATGGCGTCAAACTTCGTCAGTCAGGTTCTGGAGGGCAGAATAGACCAGTCAGGTTAAGAGCGGCAGAGAGGCAGAGTCTTGGCAGCAGAGCAGCGGAGAGTATCTGAGGATGATTTGGTGGTTGTATCAACCCCGTCTTGATCGTCCAGTGGTCGAGGAGGACCTCCATACTGTATCTGAGGACGAGATGGTTGTTGTATCAATTCTGTCTTGATCGTCCAGCGTTCGAGGAGGATGTCTATACTGTATCCAAGGACGAGGTGGTTGTCGTATCAGCTCTGTCTTGATCGTCCGGCATTGGACTGTTGTCCTCATTGTTTGAGGGAGTGTTCCCGTTTTGCTCTGTGAATCATTATGCCGCTTCAGTGTTAATTTTAATTATGTATTTTGCTGCCTATTTCTATTGATTATGTTTACAGATTGTGTGATTTTTTCATGGCTTTGTTATTGCAAGGTGGATTTTATTGATTCTTTGACTGGTTTTTATATTATTGTTGTTAGTTGATAATTATTTGTGTTTTTGCCACCCAGAACCTTGACTCACTGTTACGGATCTGAGATCTCAGAGACAATGTTACGGTGTCGAAATATCCTGGAAAGGGTCGACACAATGTTACGGCCTCTGAGAGAGGTCCACTTCAGGTTCGATATGAAATAATAATAATAAAAAAAATATTTCATACAACACCAACAGTTGAAACTGGGATACGAATATAGAAAGAAACACTAACACAACAAAGGTTTATTTACAAGCTTACTAACAAAGGTAAATGCAGAATGGTATCTCCTATTTACATAAAACAGATAGAATCTTACACTGCATGAACTGGGGGAAACAGTGAGGCAATCAAATACTTGCTAATCAGTTTGGCACTTCGAAGAGGTGGCTTCATAAAAGTAGAGCGGCAATTGCAGATGTCGTCTTGACTCCGTATTGCAGAAAATAGTCTATTCGTAAGGCAGGAAATACCCACTTTTCTTCTCCGAAGTCTGCTCAACGTAGAGACAACTCGGCCGTCCACACCTGAAGACGACTAGACCAATAATTCCCACCAACTCTCGAACAACTCTTCTGATGATTGATACTTCGTCGGTTCCTTCGTCTCTAGTCTCACTCTGACGATCACTGCTGCTGATCTCTCACTGATAATCTGATCTGTGGCTCTTACTCTCTGTGACTAAATGGTGATCTCTCTCTTCTACGATCGCTGCTCTCCAAAGTTCGTTCGTCGCATTTATACGGCACTCTGGGGGGCGGAGCCTATGGCGAGCGTCACAGCCTCCCGAGATTACTAGAAATCCTTAGATGAATCTAGACGAGGTATTGCATCAGAAATTGCGGTATTTCTCCCGCCACTTAGACGTGTGTTGCACTCCACAACACGCCCGAAGATTCCACAACACTCCTGCCGATTCTAGAATCATCATGATAACAGGCACCTCCAACATGGGCGCGAAAACCTCCTTGCTGCCAAACTTCTCGAAAATGCGTCCTCCTTTCCTTTATCTTCCTTTGCTATGAAGCAATTACCATCATCACACGCCCCCCCCCCCCCCAGAGAGAAAAAAAAATGAAATCAACTGATTTTATTTTTTTATTTCTAAAGAGGAGCAAGAATTAAACAGCGGGGAAACAATTCTGCATAAAGCTTCCATACTTTTTCATTCACTCAACCACTCGTGCCAAAACAGAAAACGGTCATTAGGCTACTCATTCTGAGAAATCTGTAGAGAGGCTACTAACTATAGCATTATCCTTCTCTCTTACTTTTTCCGTTATCTGAACTCTGATTAAGACTTATAAATACTAAAACACCTCTTGTGTTTTTCTCAAAATTAATCTCACTCAGTAACACTGTTACACGGGCGGAGGCCACGGCACAGGGCGTGTTTATAATTCTGAAGCAAATTTACATTCATTGCCTTTGCTCTACTCTTACCCACATTAATTCTATGATATATATTTCCCCTCTCCTGTAACACTGAAAAAGGACCTTCAAACTTATAAGGTAAAAAGGGACTTTCTCTCGAGACTAGTACTAAAACTTTATCTCTTACACATAAACTTCTCTTGTTTGCTCTAAGATCATGCTCTCCTTTAATTTTCCCTTGACTTCTTCTCGCGTTTTCTTTCGCTAAGTGCCAAGCACTTCCGTTCTCCTCCACAAGCTGCCAAACATCTCTTAGATTGTTTTTATAATACTCAAGATTAGTTATGCAATCATCTCTATCCTTACTTCTAGGCAAAGGTCCGAACATATTTATAATTACATTATCAAAAGATTCGCCTACTGAAGGAATATTACACAACTGAACTCTGGGAATTACTTGAATTGGTTTCCCGGCAATTTGATATTCCTGACAGCTCAAAACATGCCTCTTAAAACATACATCATTTTTCATCTTAGGCCAAAAGTACGCCCTACTAATGCACTTGAAAGTTTTGTTCACTCCCAAATGTCCTTGCTCATCATATGCTAACTTCAAAACTAGCTCACGAAGCTTCCTAGATACTACGAATTTTCCTGTGATTCCCCCTTCACTACCTGACTTCAGTCAAACGTAACGACACAAAACTTCGTCCTTTAAACAAAAAGTTTCCTTACACACATCATCATCCAGCTCACACTCAAAAATTCCTCTCTCTGCAACTTGACTAGCTCATCATCATCCAAAACGTTAGAGCCCAATTCATCACCGTAACTAGGACTAGATACTGGCACATTTACTGCGTTACTCTCGACAGCTACGCCTTCCCCTTGGCTCTCACTGTCAACGATAGAGTTAGGTCTCTCAGCCAGACTCATGCCAAGATCAACCTCACTACCTCTATCACACTCGTTCGAATCCACGAACTCACTCACGTTCGAATCCACGAACTCACACTCGTTCGAATCCACGAACTTACACTCGTTCGAATCCGCAAACAAATTATGACCGTAGTCTACGTCTGTATCTAAACCCAACCTAGCTACTACCATTTCAGGCACTGGAAAATTCCTCACAACAGGATTCACATTCTTGGATAAAGCTAAGTCGTTACCGACAATAATGTCAACGCCTTCGACGGGCAAACTGTCCACAACTGCAAGTTTTACTTCTCCTGACACTACCTGACTTTCTAAATTTAACTTCAACAAAGGACAAAGAACACAAGTGTTAGGAAATCCACCTAACATGACTTTTTCTTCCATATTGATTTCTGCCCTGTTCGGCACGCACTCTCCTCTAATCAGTGAGATAGCAGCTCCTGTGTCTCGAAGTAAGACTACTTCCCTCGAATCTACTCCTCCAAGAGAGGAAACTACGCCTTCCAACAGAAATTCACCAAAAACTTTCCTAGTTTCTCTCATCACATCACTCCTACTTGACGAAAGGTTAACTAGAGACACTGGTTTCTTACCGTCCTTCCTTTCTACTGCACAATTCCTCGCTAAATGCCCTTCCCCATTACATCGGAAACAAGTTAATTCTGAGCCACTAGATGCCATTCTACTCTTACAAACCTTAGACGTATGACCAGGTTTTCCGCATGTATAACAGGAATAGTCACTTCTACTCGCAATTATGCTATTCTAGGACTGAAACCTTTACTACTTTGTACTCTACCAGACGAAGGATCATTTCATTTTACTTACTAACTCACAAATCATGAGTTAGACTATATTCGTCAGCTAGCCTAGTTGCTCCTTCAAAAAGATACTTCTCGCCTATCCTCTATATAAAGTTTAATCTCAGGGGATACGTTATCTTTGAAGTTTTCTAACAACACTAAGTTCTTCAAACTATCAAAATCCTCAACCTTAGCAGAAGTTAACCAATCAAAAACAGCCTTTCTAACTTCTTACCGTATTCTACATACGTAATAATTTCAATCCTTTCTCAAAATTTTCTAAATTTCTTACGGTATGCCTCCGGTACTAACCTATACGCGCTAAGAACAGTTTCTTTCACAATATCATAATTATCACATTCCTCCTTAGACATGCAACTATACACAGTAAGTGCCCTACCACTCAAAAGTGACTGTAAATATAAAGTCCACGTTTCTTTAGGAGAACCTACTCGTTCCATTAACTTCTCAAAACACATGAAATATGTCGTAACATCTTCCTCATCAAACTTTGGTACTAATTTCAGCACTGTACTGATACCTAACCTACCAGCTCCGTTTTCGTTTTCACCTGTCCGACTGTTACGAGTACTTTCCCTTAACCTAGCAATGTCCAACTCATGCATACGCTCTTTCTCTCTCTCTCCCTGCTCATGCATACGTACTTTTTCTCTTTCTTCGTGCTGCATTAACAACATTTCTCTCTCTTGCTGCATTCTCATTGCTTCTCTCTCTTTCTCTTGCTGCATTTTCATTACTTCTCTCTCATACTTTTCCCTCTCTTTCCTTTCAACATACTCACGGAGATCATTCCCCTCTAGACCTAGGAGCTTACCCGACTCAATAAACTCTTTCACCATCTCACTCATTCTGATTCTTTCTATATCCTCCCTGTTTCAAACTGTTAAAGTGTTGATAGCCTAAGCAAGGTCGCCACAATGTTATGGATCTGAGATCTCAGAGACAATGTTACGGTGTCGAAATATCCTGGAAAGGGTCGACACAATGTTACGGCCTCTGAGAGAGGTCCGCTTCAGGTTCGATATGAAATAATAATAAAAAAAAATTTTTTTAACACCAACAGTTGAAACTGGGGATACGAATATAGAAAGAAACACTAACACAACAAAGGTTTATTTACAAGCTTACTAACAAAGGTAAATGCAGAATGGTATCTCCTATTTACATAAACAGATAGAATCTTACTCTGCATGATTAGCAAATACTTGCTAATCAGTTTGGCACTTTGAAGCGGTGGCTTCATATAAGTAGAGCGGCAATTGCAGATGTCGTCTTGACTCCGTATTGCAGAAAATAGTCTATTCGTAAGGCAGGAAATCCCCCCTTTTCTTCTCCGAAGTCTGCTCAACGTAGAGACAACTCGGCCGTCCACACCTGAAGGCGACTAGACCAATATCCCACCAACTTTGAACAACTCTTCTGATGATTGATACTTCGTCGGTTCCTTCGTCTCTAGTCTCTCTCTGACGATCACTGCTGCTGATCTCTCACTGATAATCTGATCTGTGGCTCTTACTCTCTGTGACTAACTGGTGATCTCTCTCTTCTACGATCGCTGCTCTCCAAAGTTCGTTCGTCGCATTTATGCGGCACTCTGGGGGCGGAGCCTACGGCGAACGTCACAGCCTCCCGAGATTACTAGAAATCCTTAAATGAATCTAGACGAGGTATTGCATCAGAAATTGCGGCATTTCTCCCTCCACTTAGACGTGTGTTGCACTCCACAACACACCCGAAGATTCCACAACACTCCTGCCGATTCTAGAATCATCATGATAACAGGCAAATCCAACACGGGCGCGAAAACCTCCTTGCTGCCGAACTTCTCGAAAATGCGTCCTCCTTTCCTTTATCTTCCTTTGGTATGAAGCAATTACCATCACACTCACTGTATATTATGTATTTAGCTCTGTAAATAATTTGATTTTAAGGTAACCTTTTGGTTTTGTTATGCCCCTCCCTCCTTTGCTTGTCACCTGTTGTCAGTCATTACAGCCCAATTGCTTATTATTTTTAAGAACCTGTCGATCTCGATAGTCGAGATCGTAATATTGGCGACCTTAGGCCAGGGTTGGTTCGGTTTCGGCTGACAAGGGTGTGGCAGCATCGGGGGAGAGTATTTTGTTTGTAAGAAAAAAAAAAAATTTTCTGTTAGGTGGGGAGGTGTTAGGAACAATCGTTTGCCGATTGTTCCCTTGGTGGATTGTTGCCTCCTTTGTTTTTGTTTTTAATTGCTGGCGAGTTGACGTCTGTTGGATGGCGTCAAACTTCGTCAGTCAGGTTCTGGAGGGCAGAACGACCAGTCAGGTTTAGAGCGGCAGAGAGGCAGAGTCTTGGCAGCAGAGCAGCGGATAGTATCTGAGGACGAGTTGGTGGTTGTATCAACCCCATCTTGATCGTCCAGTGGTCGAGGAGGACCTCCATACTGTATCTGAGGACGAGATGGTTGTTGTATCAACTGTGTCTTGATCGTTTAGCATTCGAGGAGGATGTCCATACTGTATCCAAGGACGAGGTGATTGTCGTATGGGCTCTGTCTTGATCGTCCGGCATTGGACTGTTGTCCTCATTGTTTGAGGAAGTGTTCCCGTTTTGCTCTGTGTATCATTATGCCGCTTCAGTGTTAATTTTAATTATGTATTATGCTGCTTATTTCTATTGATTATGTTTACAGATTAAGTGATTTTTCATGGCTTTGTTATTGCAGGGTGGATTTTATTGATTCTTCGACTGGTTTTACATATTATTGTTGTTACTTGATAATTTTTTGTGTTTTTGCCACTCAGAACCTTGACTCACTGTATATTATGTATTTAACTCTTTGTGAATAAATTAATTCTAAGGTAACCTTTTGGTTTTGTTATGCCCCTCCCTCCTTTGTTTGTCACCTGTTGTCAGTCATTACACCCCAATTGCTTATTATTTTTAAGAACCTGTCGATCTCGAGAGTCGAGATCGTAATAGCTGCGTAGTAAGTAAACACGCCCGTCTTGCCTGAAGCACACGTCACACTGTCCCCCAGGCTACGATCTTTGAGCAAAGGGATCTTAATTTATGATAAATAACTTTGTTTTGGTTTATCAATACCCAAAAAGGAATATGAAATTCATAATAATCATGATTTATTAACATTGTCTTTGTAAAAAGAGAGTACAACTTCGAATTTCCCCTCATGACATTCTCTTGCATTTACGTTTGTTTATTTTTGTTTCGGCAAGAATTTCATCATGCCAAAACGGAAAATACTAGGAAAACATCTAGGTAACAAACAGAAGAAGAAAATTCGCTGTAATAAGCCGAGTTAGTGAAGTAGAGAGAGAGAGTTGCGTAGGAAGGAGTGCCTCCGTCTTGCCTGACGCAATGCCTCAAGCTACGATAAATGAGCAAAGGGATCATCATTTATGATTAAATTATGATAAATAAAATAGTTTTGGTTTATTAATATACAAAAAAGAAATATACATTCATAATAATCATTATCTATTAACATTGTCGTTATAAAAATATGAAGAAAAACTTTGCACGCCCGTATCTCAAAACTATAGTTACTGACCTTCAAAATCTATCTTCTCACTTACTTTTAAAGCTATAATATTGGAATTTGGTATATAACTCAGAAAGGCGCTATAGTACAATCAAATGAAGCCCTTTTCTCCAATTTTTGTTTCATCTTTTTTTTTACAAATTTTGTTTTCCTACTATATAGGGTTTATTTTTTTACCATAATGAAAAATTCATATCTAGCAAAAAAAGGACTTTTAGAAAAAAACTCCTCATTTGATTGGAGGTCTACATCAGGTCTATATATGGTAGTAATCCCAGGTCTTAATATTAAATATCAACGGAGGAGATAGAATTTGAAAAATGGTTATTTTCGGGATAAATCGCCCTGGCGTCACAAAACGGAATATCAGAGGCGAAAATCATATGCGGTTTGGAGATGTCCCAAGTCACCTTATTAAGTGGTATGAATATCAAAGTCCTGTCCTTAAAGAATGGAATTAGCTGGCCGGCCCCCTTAACATTTTGGTATGAGTTTAGCCATTGCATTAAGGCGAACTGGCTACACTCAATCTCTCCCCCACCCTCTCTCTCTCTCTCTCTCTCTCAAGGTGATCACTGGCATAGCCTTCTCTCTCTCTCTCTCTCTCTCTCTCTCTCTCTCTCTCCATTCTATCAGGTCATTAAATTAGAGTCGTAGTTACAAAAAATATAATATCTATTCAAGGTAAAGTACTAGTTGAATAACTCAAGTTCTTACAGGATCAACAATGGAAAGATAATAATTCAAGTCTCATAGACAAACCACTAAGATAACCCCCCACTATTTGAATGTCTTAATCAGTAATTAGTCACACCAATTATCTCTTCTCCAAAATACAGTCCCCTCACTAGGACACTCGGTCCCCTCAATAGAACCGCCAATTGTAGCCTGGAAAATTACACACTCTGTTCAAGGAAACTCTTTGGCACACGCCATCGTGGCTCTGCCTTTCTCGCACAGACCTCTCCGTAAGTCTCCCATAGTTTTGGCTAAAGATGCCTTTATGAACAGAAGAGGCACACACGTAAACACGACTCACACTCTTCGCCAACCACCCAACTTAACTGGTCATAGCCAGTTTTCAAAGGCACGTTGAACAAGTCCTCGTGAACTCCCATAACTACAGAACGAACGTTGACCCGTTTAAATAAGCATCTTCATATCACACCATCCCAGAAATAATTTATCAGCTTTCTCAGTTCATCGCTTTCGACTCTGTCTCTATGGGAAGTTAAAAGCAATGAATCTGCGCATTCTAAAAAAGTCACGGCACATCACAATGGCATATTAAAAATATTATTATCCGATTATAGCCCTCTTTCATCTAACATATATTTCAGCCTAAAAAAGTAAAAGAAAAACAATAAAAATGATTGCCCACTTGGCTACGATGGTGAGGATGGGTCTATTCCAACCCAAATAAGTAATCTGAAAATGACAGATATATGTATGTATGTATGAGAGGGAGTAGACTTTTGTCCTTCTCGTGGAGGTCGGCAACGTGACCTCTTTGTGATTATGGGACCTGGGTTCGTTTCCCGGTACTGGACATCAAAATGTTTACAAAAATTTCTTTGAACTTGGATCTTCAGGCTTTGTAGTGACAAGTTTATCTAGAAAAGAAGCAAAGAATTCAAGATGCTAAGATTGCATTCTGGCTATTACAGTTGCATATATATATGCAATGAACTACATGTTCCCTCCTTGAAAATATATTGAAGTGACTTACTGGCACTCTTAAAATGACCTTGCCTGGAGGGACAAGAGTAAATACAAATAAAAATCTACCACTGAAAGCCAAAATCACTGAAAGAAGGAATTTACACGAAGCTGTAGCCTTTAGTTTAAATTAACTATATTTACATTTAAATTACGTGTAGGTCCAGAAATGAATGAGGTAATTGTTTGCAGGTCCACCGGAAACACGTGGCTGGGAGATGACGCAGAGGTATGATTTGCACAAAGTGGGTTATTTAAATGCAAGCATCATTCCAAGAGTTCCTAATTTTTCTCTCACAATCAGGCACAGTATTTGTCTGCAAAGAGATTGCATTCTACCATCAGTATTAAGGCGAAGAACACATGGGAAAACGTTACACACAACTTGCTCATAGTATTATATATTAAAGCTCACTTAAAAGGGGCATAAAATGACTGGGAGCTTATATAGGAAGCAATGCTACACTGCTTGAGTTAACTAGGGGGATGTTTGATATCATTACTAGCATCGCAAGGGAAATTGATCACAGCATTGAACCAAAATTGTGGAGTGAGGAGCTGAACAAAGAAGGGGGGAAGTCGCCTTGGGAGAATGAAACAAATACTGACAAGAGGCATGAACGATTCACTGACTGCACTAGTAATTATTCTCACAGTACCTGGAAATCCTTGGTTTTGTTGTCTTCCCATCTGCTGATATTTATGTGCACTAGGGATGGTATACGAACATGTTGGATCCCCAGAGGAAGCTAGGGAGCAAAAAGGTGGGGGAAGTGAAGTTTTTGTAGGTGAGAGGTATCTGGCTTCTGAGAAAAGTTCTAAATCTTCTGAGCTTCTTTGAGGGCTTTCTGAGAAAGAGCTGCTGTGACCTTTTCCTTTTAAAATCTCTGCCTGGATGTGCTCCTCCCCTTTCAGGACACCTGGGGAGATTAACTATAGGCAGCCAATGGGAGTAGAGATGATTTAGGGAGAATGGAAGCTTTCAGTTCAGAGTGGCAACTCGAAAATGTGAGCAATTATTTATAGAGGGATATTACTTTTCTTTGGTTCTGGCTTAAAATCCTGAACAGCTCCCCATTCTAGAGGACATTTCAACCCTTGACAGGTTGGAATGAACAAGACAAGACAGAAACAAGAACAAATGACAAATATAAGTCGCTTAGCCTTCCATACTCCCTTGAGTGAACTTATGATATAAAATAAATTAAAACTCTGTGGGTGTAGTTGAATATTTACTTGACGGGCAGAGAATTTAAAATAATCTAATTCTTGAAAAGTAGTGAATAGAGTGAGACGTGGCTAAAGAGATCATTAACTAACAATTTGTTATAGCACAACAAAGAGAAAGTCCAATTTTATTACTCTTAAAACATAATATCACACTGGGAATGACTGTGAAAATGAACAGCAAACAATGATTGTATAAATTATCTTAACCTATAGGGTTAGTAGTATACTTAATTCTATCATGTATAATATGTTCAGCTTATTGTTTAAGGGAACACATGCTATTAGTTTATCCTGATGGGGTGATATGATGCTTTCATAGGGGTGTTAATAGCCCTACAATTTCGATAAGTGACTGTCTTGTGCCATGAAGATGACGCCTACCATTATTAATTTCTTCATAGGGAACATCGGTGTAAGTTAGCAGGGATGAAATTAATAAAGTAATTCTATGTAGGGATGAAATAAAATTACACGAAATGTAAGTCTCACCAGATACATTGACAATAGTACAAAATAATGAGACTATGAAGGAACATTAAATCAGTAATTCAATCAAAACAAAGTAAAAACGAAATGTGTCACTTTTATGATAGTAGTTCCTAACGAAGTACTAATCTATAAGGCCAGAAAAGCTGGCGTATGGGTGATACAATGGAAATGATTGCCTAAAGGTGATGATGAAGATGAAAGGAAACTATGGAAGAGAAGATGTAGACAGTAAAAAAATAGAAAGTTACAAAAGGATAGGAAGGAAGTAAGAGTAGCAGAGTCTGGCACTTTCCTCTTGGTAAAGTCATGCCTTGGCCTGTTGTTTCTGTTCCAATGGCCGTTATTCTTATTATTATGATGAAGGTGAGTTCCATTCTGAGGAGTAGCTTTTGCTTGCTGAGGAGGATCCATCTTTGAGAGGCACTGCTCCATGGTGTGCCCTTGTTAATTGCAATGCCCACACACAGGTTTCCATGGAGGATTATTGGGGCGCTGGGTAGGCTGACAAGTGGCAGCAGGAGTGAGAGGGAGAGCAGGGCAAATTTTCTTCTACAGCTCTCCACAATAGTTTTAGGGGCCTTGTCCACCAAGTGGGTGGCCAGATCAGGGGGAGTGTAGGAAAGGAAGTCCTCTAATTGAAAAAGTTCTAAGACCTCCTCAACAGATGTTGTGTTGTAGGCCTTCGTCCACATATGGAGTGCCGGTGTCTTCTTGGCTACCCACTCTGTCCATGTTTGGTTAGCCTCCTTAGGTATGCTCCTCCATTTCTGCCTCCACCAATTTGGGGTGAGCTTGTAAGCCCTAAGGATTGCCTCCTGGATGAGGGCGAAATCTTCTCACTCATTCAGGGGCAGGGCCTTGAATGCAGTTGTCTGTCCTTTGCCAGTGAGATGCTTGCCAAGGAGGAGGGCCACTTCCTGAGGGTTGGATTGAAGTTTCACTTGGACACCTGCTCGACATGATCGAGCCAGGTGTTGGGCTCGCTATTGTCCCAAGTCCTAATGAGGATGCCCATGCTTTGGAGGTGAGAGTGTGAAGGAGGAGGCACAGGTGGGGGGCGTGGCACTCGGGGGTGCCATAGCCAGTTGATGGGGTTTTTCTTTCTCCCTTTTGGCTGCCTGAAAGGCTCTCCCAGGTGCTTCTCATTTCTCTTGTGCTTTTCTCTCAGCTGCTTGGAATGCTCTTTCAGCTGCTTCTCTTCTCTCTTGTGCTTCTCTCTCAGCTGTTCTCTCTCTTGTGCTTCTCTTTCCTTCTCCTTCTCAGCTGCCTGGTATGCTCTCTCTGCAGCTTCTTTCAGTTTATCTTTCACCCAATTTGTCAATTTTGAGCCCTTCAGCCCAATGACTCTTCCGGCTTTGGTGAAGGCCCTGTCCTCCTCCAGTACTGAGTTACTGAGCATCTTCTCCGCGGTAAAATGCTAGTAAGCTAGCCTGAGAATAATAGGATGGAAGGTAGTCGCAAAAACTGCAAATGCTCTCAGGGGTATGCAGAATTCTCAATGCTATACCGGGGAAATAACAAGGATCTCTATGGCTGGAACATCTGCAGAAGCAGACTAGATGAAAGCCACAAGGCTGAAAGTATCCTCCACGTAGTGCAGAAATCTCACTCTGGTGACGTAGGAAATAATAGTAAAACAAAATTGTAAATGTCTCACGCAATTATTATAGGAATGGTAGTCTAATAAACTTAATTAAATCTACTCTGGTTTGGAAAACTCATGCAGATGACATGGAAATAATGGTAAAACAAATTGTAAGCGCTTCATGCAAGGGGCGTGGGAACTGATAGTCTAATAAACTGTAAAGGAAATCCACTCCGGTGTGGAAAACTCACATAGGCAATGTAGAAACGCAAAATGTGGTCACAAATCAAGTTAGATCCTGATAAATTAGAACACAACTAAGCTGTAATGGTCATGTAGATTACTACTATGTATGAGTGGAAAAGATGGCCTTAAAATCCATGTAGATACAGTTACTAGCGAGTAGTGCGGCGGAAAACTCATGCTGACGAAAATCGGCATAAAAATCTTGGTAATTTACAGTTAACTGGCGTGTAGTGCGGCAGAAGATTCAATGGCGATAATCGATTTAGCAATGAATTTCGTAAATGCGCAAACCTCAACAAATCACTGGGTTGTAATGGGGTCTGTAAATGCCAGTTCAACTGGGTTGTAAATAACATAAATAAAGCAGTTTATAAAATAAAAATGGATAAATGGTTCTTTTATCGTTTTGAGGATGAAGACAAATGAGGAATAAAACATAGATTTGTTTTTACCAGCGCGAGTCTTTGGTCTGTCTTACCCTTTCAACGCTAGCAATGCTCAGAATTCGTATTTTACGCTAGCGTTACAAACACTAGAGGGAAGAAGAAGAACCAAAATAAAAATTCTCTCACTGCTGTGTAACTACTGACTCCACAGAAACTAAGACCTACCAAATTCTAACTCACCAATTAAAATCCCTGGAGAATTTGGCCTTCACATGGGCCAGCAAGATGGAGGGGAAGGAATTGAGAGGATTTTGGATCTGAATCTGGCCTTACCCCAAGGCCGCATTAAGGGGATTTGTTTAAGGGAAATGACTGCAAACCAACACGTGCCCTGAAGTAACTGCCCTTTGTAGAAAGCAATAGGTACCTGCCCTTACTATTTCTCTCTACACCAAATAAAAGCGCTGACCGTTGATTTTCCTTGTCGCTTATTCTAACGTTAAATGAATTTACGCTAACATTCTGTTTTTCTGTTTTTGTTTAACTTATTTACTCTTGTTTTCTTTTTCATAAATGGGGGAATATGATAGGACTCAATTGGACACGTGGCCAGGGATTTCTTTGAGGACACTCCTCATGTACAAGGATTTTTGATTATCTATCCTGTCTAGAACTGAGAGAGAGAGAGAGAGAGAGAGAGAGAGAGAGAGAGAGAGAGAGAGTAATAATGTGTCTAGACACAATGAACAGCGCGGATTCTTCTGTAAAAACCTAGCTGAAATATGGCACTGGTATTTATCACACTTCCTAAATACCTATATGTGCTTCATGCAATAGCACATTAAAAAAAAAAACTAAGGTTAAAGCTTCTCTCTCTCTAGGTTATCGGCATGCAGTGGTTCTAAGCTCTTCCTATCGCTATTTGAAATGGCAGTCACAAATTATTCACCCTTAACTACAATACCTAAAAATACACAAATAACAAGAAAATCAAATTTACCCTTTACCTGTTGTGATTTGGCAAACCTTGTTTTGCGCTTGCTCACAAATATTAAAAGGAATTCAGATTCATTTCTCTTTGTGATACCAGTTTAACGATTGCTACGACTGGAAAATGAATTTTATTTTCACACGATTCTAGCAAAAGGTCACCATTTTGGTATGAACTGCTCGTTCGCTCCTTGAAAATGTATTTAAGTGACTTACTGGCACTCTTAAAACGGCCTTGCCTGGAGGGATGAGAGTTAATACAAATAAAAATCTATGCCTGAAGGCTTATATTACTGGAAGAAGGAATTTACATAAAACTCTCTCCTTTAGTTTAAATGAACTATATTTACATTTGAATTATGTGTAGGTCCAGAAATTAATGAGGTGGTAGATTGCAGGTCCATTGGAAATACAGGGCTGAGAGATGACACAGATATGATTTGCGCAAATCGAGTTATTTAAATGCAAGCATCATTCCAAGAGTTCCCAATTTTTCTCTTACAAACAGGAACAGTATTTATCTGCAAAGAGATTGCATCCTAGCATCAGTATTAAGGCGAGGAACATGTGGGAAAACCTTACACACAACTTGCTCTTAGCATTGCATATCAAAGCTTACTCAAAGGGGGCATAAAATGACTGGGAGCTTACACAGGTAGGAATACTATATGTTGCTTGAATTAACTAGGGGATGTTTGATATTATTACTAGCATTACAAGGAGAATTGATCACAGCATTGAATCAAAACTGGGGAGTGAGAAGTTGAACAAAGAAGGGGGAAAGTCACCTTGGGAGAATGAAACAAAATACAGACAAGAAGCATAAATGATTCACTGACTGCACTAGAAATAATTTTCACAGTACCTGGAAATCCTTGGTCTTGTTGTCTTCCCATCTGATATTTATGTGCACTATGAGTGGTAAAAGAACACGTGGGATCCCCAGAGGAAGTAGGGTAGCGAAAAAGGGGGAAGTGGAGTTTTTTGCAGGTGTGATGCGTCTGGCCTCTGAGAAGTTCTGAAGCTTCTGAGCTTTCTGAGGGCTTCTAAGAAAGAGCTGCTGTGGCCTTGTCTTTTTAAATCTCGGTCTGAATGTGCTCCTCCCCCATTCAGGATACCTGGGGAGATTAACTCTAGGCAGCCAATGGGAGTAGAGATGATTTAGGGAGAATGGAGGCTTTCAGTTCAGAGGGGCAACTCAAAAATGCATGCAATTATTTATAGAGGGATACTACCTTTCCTTGGTTTTGGCATAAATTCCTGAACAATATATATATATATATATATATATATATATATATATATATATATATATATATATATATATATATATATATTATATATATATATATATATATATACAGGTTGTTTTGAAATTAAGAGCCCCCTCTACAGCATAAACTAAAATTGATATGGACAAAAAGAAAAGTAATTCAGAACAGGTATTTATCTAAGTTTCTCTCTGAGTATCTAATATTGTGTGTGGCCTCCATCTGCTTGTACCACAGCCTGCATTCTTGAGGTGTATGATTTCAGCAAATTGCAAAAAAGCTGAGACTCAAACTCCATTTCCCAGAGCAGTTCGGTCACCTCTCTTTGCTTGGTATACCATCATAGTTCCTTGTGCGCACTTCAACACGATCCTTTAAGATACTATCAATGTTAAGGTCGGAGGAGCTACCTTGGAATTCTCTTAATGAGAAGAAATCGGTACCACTGTTTTGAAGCAGCTCCTGTGTCTGAAGAGCCTTGAAACATGGTGTCTTATCATGCAAAAATGAGAAAAGTAAATACTCAACCAGTAAGCACAGTTTCTCTGAAGTATTCACCATTCCATGACTGTCCTTTTCTTTGATGATCCACTTTATCGTTTGGCTGTGAAACAGAGAAAAATTCCCTAGCATTCAGGAAATTTCACAACTTGGCGATAGCGCATGTCATCGCTGATATCATCTAACTTTGCAGCACAAATGATGTCATTTTTATGATTTGGCTTCCTGACTGTGTAAATGAAGAATTCATCTGATGCGGCAACATGGAGAAAGTCAGCTTCATCCCAATCTTTAAGAAATGAACCACAAAACCATGCACGGCCTTCTCTCTGTTGCTGAATGATATTGGGCTTGCTGATAACATGAAATTGCTTGATACCAGATTTTTTCAACTTATGATATACAGCACTATAACTTCTCTTCTTTCCCCTTTGTGTTTCTAGTTCGAGCGCCAATTTACGTAAAGACTTTCTTGTTCTACCCACTGCCTGAGCTATGATGTCTTTTGACTCCTGAGAAAGGACTTCAGGCCTTCCAAGATTCTCACTCTTTTTGCAATGACAGTCATATGGATTTTTGTTCCAGTTTCTTTTAACAAAAGATTCGTCTCTTTTGATATACTTAGCTATCCAGGAACGTGAAATGAAGGATGCGCCAGCATCTCTGGCCTCTCTGAAAGTTATAGCCTGGATTCGGTCAATCCATCTGATTTTCTCCGAGTCGTTAGCCATGGTTGTATCTAACTCCCATCACATCAGTCTGAAAATACAAGAAATGTAAAATGAAAAATAGCTTAATAGAAACTTGGAGATAGGCTATAGCAGAAAACTTCATAATTTTCCATTTGTTTCTGTGGAGTGGGCCTGTAATTTCGAAACACCCAATATATATATATATATATATATATATATATATATATATATATATATATATATATATATATATATATATATATATATATATACCTTTCCAATGGGGCCTGGGACTCTGACCATACAGACAGTATCTTCCTTCAAAGCAACAATAACGTGGATTAAGACAATTGAGAGAGCCAACATCGGCTTATTAGTGACCCTAGGCATCACCTAAGCCCCCAGTATATCTCACACTATATCTGCCATAATTAAGTACCTAGCTTTAACGCCATAGGTGGTTTTAATGGGTTTCATATATAAATACATACACACACACGTATATATATATATATATATATATATATATATATATATATATATATATATATATATATATATATATATATATATATATATATATGTGTGTGTGTGTGTGTGTGTGTGTGTATGTATTTATATATGAAACCCATTAAAACACTATGGCTTAAAGCTAGGTACTATATTATGGCAGATAGTGTGAGATACACTCTTAGGTGATGCCTAGGGTCACTAATAAGCCGATGTTGGCTCTCTCAATTGTCTTAATCCACGTTATTGTTGCCTTAAGGAAGATACTGTCTGTATGGTCAGAGTCCCAGGCCCCATTGGAAAGGTTGATCCCATCCATAGTATGGTTCGTGTTATTTAGATGATTTAAAATTGCTGAACTATGTTGTACATATCTAACTAAGTGCTTATTTTGAGTTAATCTTTTTGAGAAAAATTTTCCTGTGAATCCATAATATGACTTATCACAACCCATGCACGGGATTTCATAGACCCCTATGTCTTTAGAAACTGGTTTTTGCTGAATGTTAATTAAGGATTTTCCCAATGTATTTGGATTAGGGAAGATGAAAGGGTTAAAGTGGCTTAAAGTTTGTGATCTCTTGTAAATGATCCACATTAGGGATTATGATTTTGTTTGTGAATTTTTCCTTTTCTTTGTTTTCCGTGTGTTTGTAAACCCATCATATAAGTAACACGAACCATACCATATATTGGAACTCATCTCGAATTTCATACAAAACCAGCTGTCGATACTAAGGTCAGATGGTAGAATCTTCACTGATAAAACAAGATAATAGGATCAACCTTTCCAATGGAGCCTGGGACTCTGACCATTATAGAAATATTCTACCTTAAGGCAACGATGAAGCGGATTTAGACCAACATCAGCTTAGCAGTGACTGCAGGCATCACCTAAGGGCATATCTCCCACTATATAATTCGCAAATGTAATTTCTTTTGTCATCCACTGAAATGTAGTTCTTTGCCTTAAACCAGGGGTGTTTTTTAATGGGGCTTTTATACTTAAGATGTATCCTGTTTTAACAGTAAGAATTTTTTTACACACACACACACACACACACACACACACACACATATATATATATATATATATATATATATATATATACTATATATATATATATATATATATATATATATATACACAGTATACCTATATATATATCATATATATAGATATATATATATATATATATATATATATATATATATATATATATCTATATATATATATATATATATATATATATATATATATATATATATATATATATATATATATATATATATACTATATATATATATATATTATATACTGTTGTCAAGGCAGTTTCTGTGTGTGTCAAGTATGTACACTCGTTTGTCTACGGGATGTCACAGGTCTAACCGATCACCTTGCGAGAGGCACATTCCTTTTGTGAGAGGAAAGAGGTCAGTTTGGTAAACGCCAGGTGTCGGGAGAAAAACCCCATCTTAAAAGGTATGGCACATATTTTATATGACTTAGAAAACAGTTGCCTTTGTTTTGAGAGAGAGATGTGAAATGTATCTTTTTACTTAATATTGCCTTTGAAAAGAGAGAAGTGTGAAGTGATCTCTTTACTCAATATTATGTTATGTATCTTTATTACAGATGGGCTCTATTCCATGATATTAGAGACGGGATTCTCTGTGCTGAGTAATACAATGAAACGATTGACATCTTGAGTCTGGGAGTGAATACTTAGCCCAGGAGAGTGGGAATGATAACTTAATAGTTTTCTTTGTGGGCAGACTTGGGTTTTTATCACTGTTCTATTTTATGTTCATCTGCTTTGGGTAATAAATAGTATATTTTTATATTTATGTGAGCTTAATAGCCTAATGACATGTTTGCAGATAGAGGGCGCCGTTGACAACTGGTAAGGGTTTCCAATTTGTGTAGTTTTGATAAAAGGGTGGAAGATATATTTATTATCTATATATATATATATATATGTTATGTATATATATATATATATATATATATATATATATATATATATATATATATATATAAAAGGTTTTTTTTGCCACGAAGGAAAAAATGAAAAAGCGAGATAGCCGAGTACTTTCGGTCCTATTCAGACCCTTTACTGAGGCAACTGATTTTACAAAGAACACCATAGTCAAAAGAAGGCTTAATATACAAACTGACACTACCAGATTAGCCATAAGGGCGATTTTCACTCTACAGAGAGGAGGAGTCGCCATAGGCTAGCCACACCTTGAAGGATACCCGCAGTAAACAAGTGATTCTTCCAGAAAACAGTACATTTTGAAAACAACACGGGAGCATATACAATTTAATATCATGAATTTTTACACAAATTTTCCCAAAAAAAATTATTATTAATGAAAAGACGAAAGAAAATATAAATATATATGTATCGAGCAAGAGAAAGAGGGAGAGAGAATATCGAACCAGAGAGAGAGAGAGAGAGAGAGAGAGAGAGAGAGAGAGAGAGAGAGAGAGAGAGAGAATAATAACACATATGTGGGACTAAATTATTTGTTGTTCATTTATTTTGAGGTCCTTCATAAACATCTTACAAATATATGGGTCCAAATGGTACATTCAAAGACTAAGATTTAGGTTGTTTTTATTAGTGATTTGTATAATTGCCGATTCCAGTAAATTTCTTGAAACATAATCATTAGATCTAGCAATTACCGAGGTATCACCCCAATTAATACAATGAGATTTTTCACTCAGATGGATAAACAGTGCATTTGAAGTCTGGGCTGTTCTAACTGAATACATATGCTGCTTAATCCGAACACATAAATTTTTACTAGACTGACCAACGTAAAACGATGGGCAATCCTTACAGGGAATTTTGTAAATGATGTTGCTATTTGTTACAGGACTATTCTTAATTAGCATATCTTTAATGATATTGTTATAAGAGAACACTACATTAACATTAAACGATTTAAATATTGATTTTATGGTTTCAAATCCACGAAAATAAGGTAAGCTAAGTACATTTTTAGGCATTTCTTTTTTATTAATAGCAACATTATAAAACTTTTTATGAGCTTCTTGATAACATAAATCAATTAAATGAGGTGGGTAGCAGGGATCGTTTCCTATCTTTTTTATGTATTCTATTTCTTGGTCCAGGTATTGTGGACTCGTGATATGCAAAGCGCGTGGGAACATAGAAGAAAAAATTGAAATTTTAATATTAAGATGGTGGCCAGAATAAAAATGTACATATGTTAAATTATTTGTGGGTTTTCTATAAATACTGAAATTGCATTGGAAAGATTCTCTATGTATTAATACATCTAGGAAAGGGATGACATTGTTATTTTCAATTTCAACAGTGAATTTTAGTGCCATCGTTTTACGTTGGTCAGTCTAGTAAAAATTTATGTGTTCGGATTAAGCAGCATATGTATTCAGTTAGAACAGCCCAGACTTCAAATGCACTGTTTATCCATCTGAGTGAAAAATCTCATTGTATTAATTGGGGTGATACCTCGGTAATTGCTAGATCTAATGATTATGTTTCAAGAAATTTACTGGAATCGGCAATTATACAAATCACTAATAAAAACAACCTAAATCTTAGTCTTTGAATGTACCATTTGGACCCATATATTTGTAAGATGTTTATGAAGGACCTCAAAATAAATGAACAACTAATAAATTAGTCCCACATGTATATAGTTATTATTTCTTTCTCTCTCTTCTCTCTCTCTCCTCTCTCGTTCTTCTCTCCTCTCTCTCTCTCTCTGATTTTGATTATTCTCTTTCCCTCTTTTTCTTGCTCGATATATATATATTTATATTTTTCTTTCGTCTTTTCATTAATAATAATTTTTGTTGGGAAAATTTTGTGTAAAAATTCATGATATTAAATTGTATATGCTCCCGTGTTGTTTTCAAAATGTACTGTTTTCTGGAAGAATCACTTGTTTACTGCGGGTATCCTTCAAGGTGTGGCGAGCCTATGGCGACTCCTCCTCTCTGTAGAGTGAAAATCGCCCTTATGGCTAATCTGGTAGTGTCAGTTTGTATATTAAGCCTTCTTTTGGTTGACTTATGGTGTTCTTTGTAAAATCAGTTTGCCTCAGTAAAGGGTCCGAAATAGGACCGAAAAATACTCGGCTATCTCGCCTTTTCATTTTTTCCTTCGTGGCAAAAAAAACCTTTATTTATACATAGCATCACGTTTTATATACTTCGTGATCAGGTTATTCATATATAATATATATATATATATATATATATATATATATATATATATATATATATATATATATATATATATATATATATATACATAAGGGCCGGAGCTGGAGCTCAAAGAAGATATATCACGAAGGAAGTAGTAGGGAAACGGCATACTCATCTCTTAACAATTTATTTCAATGCCGACGTTTCGCGACGATTCCAAGTCGCATTTTCAAGGCTAAAAATTATATAAAATTTGCGGAACATTAATACTCAATGTGATTTAATGTATATGAAAAATGTAAGGCAAAACAGCTCTCAATAAGATAAAAAGTTAAAAGTTAAAATTCAACAGTACCTTCAAAGGCAAACAAATTACATGTACAGGATTTCACTAAAATCTTAGAAACACCCACCTATACAAAAGAAAGAGTAAGACTAACGAAAATAAGCAAAAAACAGAGTGAGGCAAAACAGGTGCCCAAACTACGCTATGAGCAATTTTACAGAGGACGTTTGGTTGTTTAACGGCGTTACAGTCTTTTTTTATAATTATCGATTCTAAAATAGTTAGGTTGTTGTTATTCCGCAGTTGGCCCGAGATAGAAAAATCCTTGCTGTCAATATACGTTTTACATGTTTTTGAATGATTACATATATTAGATTGTTCTGGATTAGATAACCTACTACCTGTTCTATGGCTTATGCCCCTGTGGGAACCTATTCGAACCTTCAACAGCCTCTTCTTGCATCCCACGTATGTTAGTATACAGTTTCATCTGGTAAAATCAAATTTGCCAAAAAAAAAAAAAAAAAAATGTCCCGTGATCACATCTCGGGCAAGTGTATTTATATACGACGCTGGACTCAGTCCACTGCTTTCGTCCAGCGTCGTATATAAATACACTTACCCGAGATGTGATCACGGGATTTTTTTTTTTTTTTTGCAAATTGGGTTTTACCAGATGAAAACTGTATACTAACATCAAGTTTATAGATAATTGAACGTTACAGAATGAAAGCTAATTATATGCCTTAAAGAATCGAGTATTTTATAACAATTAAATAACGTGTACATAACGACATGGCTCTTACTCCCAATTATTCAACTTTTTCCTCCGAACTTGGTCATGGAAGTAAAAAAAAAAAGAAAAAAAAAAAGGAAGGGAAAAGTATAAACGGTTAATCAGATAACTTTAATATTCATATGAAATACAAATGAAGAATATCATCAGCAGTAATTACATACAGGAATCCATTGATTCGACTAAGAGAGGGACAGGAAAAACTTGAATAACTACAAAATGTGTTTAACAAAACGTACGACAATATGGCAAATATGAAATCTTTGCCATAATGAAAAAAGGTTGTAGATAAATATAAGCAACAAAATTAATATATTCAGTTTTTACATGTTTTGGACTGTAAAGATACTTTGTAATTTCGGTTAGGGTCAGAATCTGTTTAAGTTTGTGACCGTGTGATATCCGATAATCCTGGATTATCCCTTTTAATTTTTACCCTTTTGATAATTAACCATCTGGTATTCCTGATCTTGTTTGTACCATGAGGCCTTCCTCTCCGATTGTACTTTAGTAGCTCCTTGACGATGTCCTTAATAAAGACGAAAGCGCTTGGATTTCTGACTTTCATTTCCCGTGGTATTCGCTTATTTATGAAGTCACGTGCATCTACTGTGATGTTTTAAGCATATATATATATATATATATATATATATATATATATATATATATATATATATATATATATATATATAATTAATCCTTTTCTTTGTTTTCTCTGGGTTTGTAAAAAATGCTCTTTGCTGTGTGCATGACTTTTTCTATTATATGCTACGGGTATCATAACAAGATTTGTTGACTTCTGACTGTTTCAAGTTCTTTGTTAAAAAAATCTGGGGAACAAATTTCCGAGGCTCTAAGAAATGAATTACTTGCCGTGCCGAGTTTAACTGAAATGTCATGATAACTGTAGAAACGTATGTTAGGAGGCGAGAATGTCGCTTTCCTGAAGACAGTGAATTTGTAGTTGTTATTAGTTCTGATGATTAAGGCATCTAAAAAGGGGATTTGGTTATTGTTTTCCCATTATACTTTAAATTTTATGCTCGGGACTATGGAGTTTAATTTTTGTAGAGAGACATCAAAATCGCCTCACTCACTTTTCCAGTATGTTATATAAAATGTCTACATAACAAAACCAAATCATATCTGCAAGTTTGAAAAGGCTCATAATTACTGTTTCGAAATACTTCGTATACAAGTTTGCTAATAACATTTTGATGATAAAAGTTATCACCAAAGGAAAAGACGTTATTAGTGACGCAGAGCTTTACAAGTTTGCATTAATTTATTCAATTCTATGGGGTAGTGATCAGCAAATGACTAAAGTTTATTTTTGAAGAACATTAATACATCGCTTATATGCACGTTTGTGGAAAAGGGAGTCTACGTCTAGGCTGAGAAGTTTTACGTTATGTACGAGGATATTCGCCGAACTAAATTTGTTGTAAAAGTCATCTGTATGTTTTATATGACTAGAGGAAAAATTTACTAAAAAGGCGGACAGCAGCCCGGCTAGCCATCTTGAAATTCTTTAGTTAAAAGTTCCAGCACACGAGATTATGGGATGTAAGGGGATGTTCTCTTTGTGGGTTTTGGAGAGGCCATAGAAATAAGGTAATTTGGGATTGATTGCTTTGAATTTTCCAAAATTTCCATATTTTTCTTACTCTTACCGATGTTTCTGATTTTTATGAAGAAATTTATTGGGACATTATGACTCGGGTTTTTTTCTTCATTTCTCATAGGTATTTGTATCATATAAAAGTGTACTGATCTTTTTTTGGTAGGAACTCTTGTCCATTAACACAATTTTACCGTCTTTATCTGATCCAGTGATTATAACACGGAGTAATTTATGGCTATCATGAATCTTTTAGGCCGGAGTGTGTTTTGTTGTGTTTTTGTATGGTAACACTGCGTCCCGGGCTTTAAACAGTTACATTCAGCTTACATTCAACGATTATAATATCCTATTTCGAATATTAACGGTGTAATTCGCATACAGTAAATTATGAAAACACTTTTCAGTTGCAAATATATACCCAGATATCCTTTTATTTACCTAAAACTTACACATAGCGTAACTATCTAAAGCCCGGGACTCAGTGTTACCATACAAAAACACCACAGGCGGATGGACAGATGAAAAAAAAAAACAGAGTATAGTTAGAATGTTTGAAAGAATTCCATTAAGACATATTTCGTCTTTCTTGTAATTGTTGTTAGCAATGAATTTACCAAATGTTAGTAGGAGGTCGACTTTTTATTTTTTATCAGGTTTAAGGGCAAATGACAAACATAAGTTTAAGACTGGATTGGTTACTTGTTAGGGGCACCTGGATAGATTCATAACATTGTTTTGTTGACCTAAACGGTTCCAAATACTAGTTTACGAATATTCCTATTGTAATGAATAACACTACTGCGAGCAGCTATGTCGATACAAATGGAGGATAGGTACTTATTATGTGGGGTCTGAAGTGACGAGACGGAGGTTTTGCTGCACCAGTCCTGATTGATGGTTTTTCGGTGCGAAACTTACTTTAGGTCGGTGGAGGCCACAACAAGGCATGTCTGGCAACGCATCGGCACAAGATATGATGCTAGCAACATACAAGCGAGAGCCTGGAGCGGCAGGGTTGGAGTTAATTACTGGGGCTGGATGTCGAGTTACGGCCCAGGGGGACTAGTAGTAAGGGTGAACGGCAAGTTGAACACCAGGGAATATATATTGCTTTTACAAGATGTGATGCTGCCAACAGCAAGAACCATGGCAATCACTGACGGCTAACCTATCATCTTTGTCCAGGACAATAGCCCCATACACACAGCCCACATGGTGACCGAGTGGTGCCAGAACGGACATGCGGTGCTACAGACCGATCAATGAGAGAGGTATGGGAATCCGTGCGACGTAGACCAAACATTTGCGAACACCTCGTAGCCTCCATGCCAACCCGCCTGAACTAGGTAATAAACGCTCTCGATGATTGGACCCGCGATTAGCAAGGTCATTCATTTTTTACGCAGATATATGTATTCCTACTTGTAAGGGGTATGAAGCTGCACATTAAGTAATACTCCTTCAATAACTGTAGTGTATTAGAATTAAGATATCCAGTAAAGTGTCCTTAGCATTGAATAATAAAATATTATCCTTGCAAGTTGAAGCTTGGATGACTCATACAACCCACGGCTACAACACCTGGGGTGTAACATCTTTGCGACTAAATTCGTTTATTATTGGTAATTCAGGTAATTATAGTCCAGTCAATCTAGGGCAAAAATAGATGCAGCAGCCAATCACAATTTGGTAGAGTAGCCATTTACGGTTTGTGATCCTTGGCCACATCCAAATAACATATAAAACGTTTACCATTATTTAAATAGTAGACCCAGGTGATATAAGACGGAGGACAGAACGACAGTTGAAGAGAGAGAGAGAGAGAGAGAGAGAGAGAGAGAGAGAGAGAGAGAGAGAGAGAGAGAGAGAGAGAGAATATAGCTGCTTATAGGAAAATGTAAAAGAAGGATACTTCCGTCTGACTAATATTAATATGAATAGTCAGTTCTAACAATATTTGAGGCTTTTTTTTTATATAGAAAATATGATAACGATTTTAAAATAATACGATGTGATAACATTTCATGATATTTATTTTCCAAAAAATTTACAATAACATATTTCTTAAAGCTCTCTCTCTCTCTCTCTCTCTCTCTCTCTCTCTCTCTCTCTCTCTCTTTGTCCATATATATGCCATTCATTATTGCATTTCTTTGCCTGATTACCGTAATTTACCTCCTCCTCACATTCAAACCTTTCTAACCATGTACTGGTTGTTTGAACGTGGGCTACCTTTCAGGACAAGAAGGGCATGATGTCTCCGAGCCAGGTCTGGCAGGGTGACACTGCTTTTGTACCTGGTTGTACGTATAACAATCGCATGCACACTCACACACCCATAATATTTATATATATATATATATATATATATATAATATATATACATACTTATACATATATATATATATATATACATATATATATATATATATATATATATATATATAGTATATACATATATGAGTATATGTATAAATATATATATACACACACACACACACATCTATATATATATATATATATATATATATATATATATATATATATATATAT
>NC_061090.1:75141628-75199128 GCF_015104395.2 Macrobrachium nipponense | reverse complement strand
TCCACATCTAAGGGAGCGGTCTCTTCAGAGAGGAAACTATAAGCACTTTTCCGCCAGAAGATATGACTAATGAGAAGAGAGAGAGAGAGAGAGAGAGAGAGAGAGAGAGAGAGAGAGAGAGACGGCTCTTTGCCAGAACTTTCTCATTCCTTCATCATAATGGCTTCCGTTGAAACAATGAAATTTATGCGCGACGAACTGTACAAATCTTTTTCTCTTTCCTTTCCCTCTCTAGCTCGCTCCTACCCCTCCGGCTGCCCCCCACACCCCGCTCTCTCTCTCTCTCTCTCTCGTTCTCAATGAATTTCTCCTTCACTCTGTAGCTCAGTTTAATGAATAACTGTTTCATAATTGAGAATAGGGATTTAATTAGAGTCAAAAGATTTGAACTCGCCTGCACCTAGGTACCAAGAATAATAGGCTTTTGCGTCGCGAGGCAAAGAACAACAAGCTAACACGCAAAGAAATAACATTCATTTTAGTGACTCTCGAAATGTATGCCAGGATCTCACTGGTCGTTCTTCGAGTCGCAACAGTCCTTAAAACATTCTTTAAAAGATCTACTTGCTATCCTAAAGGTGCTCACACGCTACAGGAAAACACAGTCGGTAACTTACCGAATACATATCACAAACAAACTGAAAACAAGTCAAAGACTGTAAGTGGAAAATGAAACTTTGGCAGATGATGGAAACCTTGTGAAGCACAGGGTAGGACTACCAATAAGGCACTGACTAGGATTCAGCCTGCTTGTGATTCCTGTCGTAAGTTCCCGACGTACGGTTATGACGTAGAAGCCCTACTGTAGACCCTTTGTTATTCTGACAGAAGAAAATTACCCTGCTGTTTCGATGTGTATTCCTTATAAAATTTTCCGTAACATGGCACAATGCAAAAAGGTGTCATTTTTAAAACTTTTTATACGTGTTTTATCACTATTTTCTCGTGCTGATATGAAACAGAGAACTTGACGGATCAAATGACTGATTAACGGACTACAGTGATTTATCTATTAGCAATGCATGTTAAAAAAACATCATATATTTCATGCCAAGTTTCTCGTGGTTCTCCTGGAGTCCTACTTTCGACACCAGACTAAGGATATGGCGACTGTATTTCTGTGGATGTCTATGCACTCGACGGTTTCGGAATCTCAGGAAAAACCTGGAACAGCTAAACGTCGAAGTATGGATATCAACTAAAATGATTAGCATTGCAACAAAGTATGATGAAATAGATGTATAAATGTCAAGTCTGCAAAGCGTTTGGTCGAAAATTCCCTTATTCATTTTTGTCATGAAAACTGGAAATAGCTTTAAGGTCCTTCTCTTAATCAACCTGAGAGAGGAAGAGGTATTTGATGCCAGTGAAAGATGGAAATAAAACAGAGCACTCATCTTCCATTAACTGCGCCAAAGGAATTCGTTCTTTTGCATCGAACAGCCTTTTAAGGCTAATATTTGCACTGAGTAAACAGTAATGCTGATCAAAAGTCGATAGAACATCTTAGCCCTTACGATCTCTCTTGCTCTTAAATATATTTTTGTTAAGCATTTTGAATTTAAAGTTACTGCTCTATTGAGTATAAATTGTACTTTAGTATCATCAGCTGTGCTAATGCAGCATTTCTCTTCATCTTCTATGTCTAAAAAATAACAGAGTTCTGCATTTTCAGTGGTTTCTTCTGTTACTACTATTATACTATTTATATCTGATTTCTTTATTTTATCTAATAGCAATACTTCATTTAGTATTTTCCCTTCATTCTTGTAACTTATTACTACATTGCTACAGTTATTAGTACATGTATCTGTATAGGTATCAGTATAACCATCTTGATTTTCGTTATATTCAAAATAGAAAGAACCTGGAAAGATAATCAAATATAAAATTTTTCCATATGAATGACGTTTTCCTGTACAACGTCTGAAATTGAAAATATATATGATTATGCAACTCAGTTCTAAGACAGAAATTTAATCTATTTCTAATAGGTGTTTCAAGCACCTCACCCGACGGTGACCCGACTTTGGCCTATTTCATTCTGAATAGGCCGAAGCCTGGTCACAGTGCTTCACTCCACAGACAAGAACTTACACAGAACACACGCTCACCCCACACATAACCACCTACCAATCTCTCTCTCTCTCTCTCTGCCTTGGTCTTTTTATTACGACTACAACTGCAACGGCTCCCCCACCTCCTCCCTCCCTTCTCATTCCTACTCCTACTACCACTACTCATAGGGGTCTGCTTCTACAGTGTTAGAAATTGCCATATAATATAAATAATGACAAGCAGGGAGATCAAAACTACATTCCTAATACAAGTCTCAGTAAAAATAAATAGATTTAAAGTATGATAGAGTTTACTAGACGATTTCGTTGTTAACATGCTACAAGAAAATCTAATTATATAGTATTTGAAGCACTACACCTGTCTACTGTATATATCAACCCTGTGTACCTTCTATCCGAGCACTGGAAAGGTGTGGAATGATTATCATTGCATATGCCATAGAAGAGAGGACAAAATATCATAATTATCGTATGTTAAACCGGGTTTCTCTTCGTCTCTTTACTGTGCCCATTTCAACTGGAAAGAGCGAAGAACGCCCGCGCAAAGTTCACCTTCGTTGTGGCGAGACTAGCGCCATCCATGTACCATTAAAATGATGACCTGAGACATGAGTATATATATATATATATATATTATATATATATATATATATATATATATATATATATATATATATATGTGTGTGTGTGTGTGTGTGTGTGTGTGTGTGTCTTCTGTGTGTATGTATACTGAATATATACTTACATATATATAATATATATATATATATATATATATATATATATATATATATATAGTATATATATATATATATATATATATATATATATATATATATATAAATATATATACATATATATATATGTGTATACATACATATATATATATATATTATATATATATATATATATATATATATATATATATATATATATATATGTATCTATATGTATATATATATATATTATATATATATCTATATAAATATATATACATATATGTAAGTGTTTACATAATAAAAAATATGGAATGTTAGTCCATATATATACATACTAAACTAAAGGTCTAACAAGCTTGCTTGCAGGAATGTGATCAGACTAGAGACGCTAAAGATGACGTATACAATAAAAGTAGGCTAAGATAACATGCCGTCACCTGTAGTCATTCAATTGTTTATAAACATTAGTCCAAGCTCCCTGCTTGAGACAACTACCGCGACCTATAATTCAAACGGCCTACGTGATCTGTAGCTGTAGCGTGTCTCATTTGATTGTGTGTTCGTATGTAACTATGTCATCTGATAGTATGTTCATATGTTCGAGCTACTATCTGCTTCCTTCATAACTTGTAACAGAGATGTAGAAAAAGCAGAACAGAGTTAGCTATCGTCATTAGAAGACCTGTATCTCTTTACCTAAGCTTTATCATGTAGAGAGAACAGAAGTAGCCATCATCATTGGCAGAAGCGATCACGCTATTCGTTATTAGAAAGACTTGTAGAATCATATCTGATCTTCAGCATGTAAAACTTCAGAAGAATATATATATTTTTATACTTCGTGTTTTTCTACAAGAACCTCCTCACCATGAGTTTAACACATCGTCGTCATAAACAAGAAGATAATCCCGACTTCGTAAGTGATCTACAAACCCCAAGACACTCCATTGAAGATGGAAGTGCAATACCAACCGACTTAGCGTAAGATTATCGCAAGGCTAACATTACCTTATAGGGCGCCTTATCATACAAGGCACAAGCCCTAAAAGTGGTGGCAGTATCATCGTTTAGTGAATAACTTCAAGAAACAAAACCGATGTGTCCTTTTCCTACGTCAACGCAAGCTTCGTCTCTCATTAGAATCATTCAAGAAAACATCGTTAGTGAGCGTTTCCGGCACTTCAAGAAACAAACCGAACGCGTCTGCAGCATCGGATCTTTCAAGGGCTCGAATCATCGAAACAAAGCGCACGGGGGAAACTGAAGCCAAACCAGGTCATCCGCTAAATAGAGAAGGAGGACCAAGGCCGTGTGTCGTTAACGGAACACCGTGACTTCCCACAAAAGCAAGCTAAGTACAATATTTTATTCATTTGGAGTAACTTTGAGTGTTTCCTTTGCAGGTCGAATTTCGTTATTCCTGTGGCTGAAGTTACGAGACATTCTTAATCTTACTTTTTTACAGAAATTATCTACATCATTGAGATTTCGCTACTGCGAGTTTTTTATCTTTGAGTGTCTGTTTCCAGAAGTTCTACTGAAATATCATAATCATATACTATGTTAATTTTATCATTTTGGGTGATTATTAATCCCTTACGTAACAAATCATATTAAACAGTGAATATGCGTTTACGCAGTGGACGTCTGTATTTATACAGATGCATGGATAGGGTCGTTAAGCACGGTAGTGATTAGAAAACACACAAAAAACAAGTGGAACACCCGTACAAATCTATATAAATTAGAGGTAACACTATTTCGGGTCATGACAATAAATGCTCCTTTGCAAAGTCCCGATCGCAGTTTTAGCCTTGAGTTTTTTGAGTTATATAAAATATCGAACCTCAATGATTCAACTTAACTTTAAAAATATGGCTGGATTGCAAGGAATAACATGTCTGTAAAAAACTTTCATCAGGCTAAATGCGCTGACCAGGATCCCTCACTATTTCAAATTTTAGCAAAGAATGAAGTACAAACAGTTAATATTGAATGCAGTAGTGATAACTTGTCTTAATAGTAATCGCTCAGTTCCTAATAATGCTAAAAACACACAATACGTTGCCGATGGTAATAAAGAGAAGGATCCTAATTATTACAAAAAGAAATAGAAACAGTAGCCCGTTCAGAATCAAACAAGCAAACTCGGTGACTGTGTCACCTAGTCAAGCGGTCAAGGTCAGTCAAAAACTGCCGAAGTGTTCAAAGCATAGCAAATTCCACACAATAAGCGACTCTAGCAGAGTGGGGAAAAGCGATGTTGGATCATACATCCCAAATACCTTTTTAAAATTGAAAAGGAATTTCCCTATGCATCACACGACAGTATCAAGTAATCAGAGCAGGTTCTAGTAATTTTAATACATTAAGTTATAATAAATATTGGTGGATTAAGCCCGACTGTACGCGCCGTAAAAATTAGAATATCTTGTTTATTCCTATAGTACACGTAATATCCTGTATTTACGGACTCACCGTCTGTTCGAACTTCCCTAATGAGAAGTCCGGATAAGCGAGCGCTTACAGATACCTCTATAGTTATAAAAAACATTGATCTGTATCTAGTGTAATTGTAACCGATCCTCTAGGGGTATACAAATATTATCTTACATCCTGCAAAATAAGGTGTGTTTATCAAAGGAAAATCCTATAAACCTTCAAACATATTAAAATCCGTTTGAACAAAAATGAGACAGTTAATCAAATAATAACTTATATAAAGGAACTATACATTTGTCTCATAAATCGTAACATTGTTCAATGACCCAACAGAATTCTCCCACAACCGCAGTCGCACTTTGCACGCAAAATCTCGAGAAGCATGCACCCTCGAATGTCTTAGTGCGTGTAAAAAGACTTTGCTGGGAAATGAAATTTTAATCCTTCCCGACACTCTGAAATATAACGATTTCCGCGAACAAAGCCCTAGACACGGTTGACTAGCACCAACAAGTTAAATCTAGTGATCCACAAACGTATACATATCGTGGATACGGAAGTTATAAATATCGCATATTTTATTGTTGCTAATTTTTAATCCCGCCCAACCAGTCGTAGATGAATCTCTCTGATAATCTATCTAAAGTAATATCCGTAAAGTCATTCAAGCAGAGGTGATTCAGCAGAAAATTTTTTTTATCTTTATCTGAATACCAGGAAGTTTCTCCACTAGCGAGTGATCTCTGGAAAAAAAAAAACCGGATGTAATTTAACACACAAATACGGTCTAAGGACAAAACATAAAGCTATATACGTACCTTCGTATAGACTCTCACTGAAATTTCAAAATAGAGGTAAATGACGCAGTTGAAAAATGTTAGTAATAGGAGCCATTAGGAAATCAAATAAGCCCATATAATTTTTCCCTCAAACGTCATGCCATAAAAGATCGGACTTGGCGTATCTGCGTAGATTTCTGTCGCTTAAACAAGGAAACGACTCCCGATAGTTTCCAGTGCGATGTACCGACGACATCTTATCTCTGTTAGGTTAGAATAAAATTTTTTTTCACCAACTTGGACTTACTTAAATGCTTTTACCCAGATACCATTACCTAAGTGATTGTACCTCATACACCGTTTCAGCACACTCAGGGGACATTATCAATTTTTAACGTATGCCTCCGGCTTACGTTGCAGCCCCAAGATTACAATATAGTGTTTGGAGACTTTTAGGGGATACCCTACCATGCCTATATGGATGATCTTGTAATCTTTTCTAATACCTAGAAGTACATTCACATAAACTAGAGCTAGTGCTACAGAGACAAAGACAAATAATCTCAGAGTAAAATATCTAAATGTGAGTTTTTAAAAACCGAACATGTTTATCTAGGTTTTATGTGTCTGGTCAAGGTCTTAAAGTAGTCCATGGTAAGGTGTCGGCTATTCATAAACTTCCGGTACCTATTAACGTAAAGGGGGATACAGCACTTTGCGCTGTAGTGGGTATTACAATCGTATGCAAATATGTAACTAACTCTTCAATCATAGCAGCTCCTTTAACAGATCTTACGAAGAAGAGCGTAGATTAATTATGGGTCTAAAAAGCATCAACAGGCGTTCGATATCTTAAAAGCGGAATAATGCAGCTCACCTAACTTAAAAATCCCTGATTTAAATAAGGAATTTTTTTATTGCAACAGACGCCTCAGACCAAGGGGTAAGAGGGATACTACTTCAGCAATATGATAAACAGTTCTTTCCTATAGCTTTTTATTCATGTAAACTAAAGCCCTCTGAAAGTAAATATACAGTAATAGGCAAGGAAGGGCTAGGTATCTTTAATTCACTAGTACATTTCAAGTTCATAATATACGGCTATCCTGTTAAAGTCCTCACTGAGCATAAGTCACTTACCGAGTTTTTCAAAGGCTTTAATCACAGTCCAAAAGGAACTCGGTGACAAATGATCATTCAGGTCTTTGGAGCCAAGATAAAGAGATCTACCTGGGAAAAGCGAAATATCATAGCTGACGCATTATCCCGCAATCCCGCACCATACAGCAAAGAACCATTAATTGGACTAAAAGATATAGAAACATCCCGCCGTGCCTATTGATTAAAACCACCGTATCTAAACCAAAAGAAAATTCCTTAACCCAAGAGATCGCGAGCATTGAATATCTGGGTTGGAGCGCAGAACTGTTACAAACTGGACAAAGCAAGAGTCAACAGACATAACCCAAACAATAAACACTTCGAACGGAAACAGAGTCAGCAGCAATAAACACCAAACAATAAACACTTCGAACGGAAACAGGGTCAGCGGCTAAGCAAAAACAATAAACACTTCAGAGCAGAAACCCTAAAGCAAAGTATATTATTTAAAGTATGTGTATCAGAATTATGTAATCAAATGTAGTATTATATGTAGGTCCGTGACGAGGAAAACCCGAAGAACACAGCAGATGACTAACGACCAGGTAGTAGTAATAATCTCTTCATACCAATCGTCATAAACTGGTTGCATTCCGTCATCCAGGGTTCCCTACTATGTCACAGAAAGCCAAATCACTATTTTACTGGCCTACAATGCTTACAGATATAAAAAGCACATAACTGATTGTAACACGTGTCATGAAAACAAGGGACACACTAAGACACCTGTCAGTTTAAGGGCCTATCCTGTGCCAAATCAATCCTTGAAAGAATATACGTAGAATTATTAACAGAATTACGAGTCTGACAGAGGGAATAAACACTTCTTAGTGTTAATAGTTCCTTGACACGTTATATAGAATTAATAGCACCAAAAAACAAACACCGCAATTGAGTGCGTTAGGAATATTTATGAGTGCTGAATCAGTAAACATGGCATTCAACACATAATAATCTGAGACTCGGGTGGTGTAAATCAAAAATAATCTCCTTAACACGTTGTGTGAATTCCTATCTATAAGAAAACCAATAATATATTTTATCACCAGTCAATCGGTTTGGTAGAACGGATAATTAAATAGGAAGTGTCAATGTCTTACGAGTTACAACTCGTGATATTGGATCCGAACTGGATTATAGCGGTTCTCGCGGTTTTAAATACCTTTATCATTTATATCTTGTATCTATAGAATTGATGCCGCAAGTAGCCTTATACGGTACGCCGCTAGAACACTTTTCCACATATTCAAGCCAACCATTAATTTATCAAATATATATAAAAAAAATATATAAATAAATAAATATAAAAAAATAAAATAAATATGGATACAAGTGGAGTTAATATAATACACTCCGTAAGAAGTCGGAAGGGTTACAAATTATAATAAAAAAGGAATCCCGATAAAATCAATAAGCAAAACGTAACCATAGGTTAATTAAATATCCAAATATATATGCTTAAAGATTTGAACTCAAACTTAACGCTTTAGTAATGACAAATAAGCTAAAAGTTCAAACACATATCCAAAACCTACTGACATATTGTCTGTCCCGGTGATTTCTTTATATGTGTAGTCAATGAAAAAAAAAAAACATATATATAATAATAATAAATAAATAAAAAATAAAATAAAATAAAAGAGATTTTAAAGTCAGGAATGTCTAGAAGTGAAAATGTTTATCTATGGAATAATCCTATATGAATCTTATACAGGGCTAATAATATATATAGAATTTGTATGGAAACCTTTTTCATTAGTTTGAATAAGGAATATTTAATTTAACATAATCATGCAGTTTTCCAACATGAAACTAATATATTGTTCAATTTTGGTACTGTTTTTTTTCAGACATTCTTCTCATGTGGGTCGAGTATTAAAAAACAAAAAATTTATCCTAAAGTCGTATTTATTACGGCAAGTAACGTAACTCTTAGCTGGCTGAGAGCAATCTCCTGCCGAGTGACGACGTCATCATTGCCGTATCAGCATTGATTCCTTTAACCTCAAATATCTGCTTGCACAGGCTTCATCTCGCGCTTGCAAAGCAGATTGACTGGAGAAAGGAATGCTTAGCCCGCCAACTTCTCATGGGCAAGGCAGACGTGTCTATTCCGTATGCGCAATGCAACTAAGGAGTTGCAATCATTTTAAAATTAATAAACAAAATAAGCAAATAGAATTTCTATAACAACAAAATGAATTAATTTTTTCTGAACCTCATAGACATTTAGAAGTATCAAGATATGTATATATGAAATATTTACTTGCAACATTAGCCTATTACAATTCAAAGTAAAACATTCATGGGAAATGTCACATTTTCTTGAAAAAACCCAAAGTTTATTTAGAAATTAGTTACATAGTGGGTTTTTTTCTTTGCATCTCCTACCTATTAATAAAGTTTTTAAAATTAACCTCAGAGGATGCGCGCGAGAAAATTGAATATGAAACTTTTGTTAGGGGCACATAGATCAGATTTTATCACACTTAATTCAGTTAGCATAGAGAAATACAAAATCATGATTATATTCTCTTTGACTCTTATGTGCCTGGCAATCTTACAAATAGCTCCGTTTTCCACTTCTTTGTCTCGTAACTTACTACCAGTTAATATCGAATTTTTCTTTGAGATTCGTAATGATATCTATTTATTTTTTATAATTATGGATATTTTTACAGTCATCATAGACCTGGATAGGTTCACTCATTGTTAATGCCATGGATAAAAAGTTTGTACAGCTGACTCTTTTGAATTCCAAAATATCAGCGAATTCATGTGGGTTAAGTCTGGTCTAATTGGCTCTCTCCCCTCCCCTGTATTTGGATGTCGTCTGAATTTACTTTGCCCTTGTGACAAGTATAATTTCACTTGCAGGCTGATTAATGGAACCTGTTACAGTATCCTGCAGTACGAGAGTTTCACATCGCAACTTCAAAAAAATCGTTCGTCGCAGCGGACGACTACAGTCAAGTAACAACCAGCCTACATGTGAAAGGAATTTCATGGACTTCTTCGACCGACACCGTATCTCGTCGTTAATCTCGTTTTAATGCGGAACGCTCCAGCGACTGTCGGAAATCGACTACAAAAGGGACATACTTCCGACAATTACAACCCGAAGGATATTCAACTCTACTTTGTTGGCGAAGGACTCGTGCTGGGGATGTTTTTTTATTCATCGCGAACGGAATCGTGTAGCTTAGGATGCAGGGAATAAGTATGAGCGCAAAATAGAACGTTGGACCCGCCCAGGCAAATTTTCCCCTTGTTTTAACCCTGTGAAATCGGCCGTTTCATTTTGGCTATGGTGGTGTCTGGAACTGTGTAATGGACGAAAGGTTGTTCGAAAGCTAGTTAAATGTGAAGTAGTATAACCTCGGTCATGTATCCTATATATATAAATGATCATAAATAACAGAATCGAAATATATTTTTTTTGCGTGTACGCACTAGGAATCTATATATAAATGATCATAAATAACGGAATCGAAATATATCTTTGCGTGTACGCAATAGGAATCTATTTAAAGTGCACATATATTAATCATAATTATATGAAACCATATACATATGTATAAACAAATCAGGTAGCCTATAATCAACTCTGTTACCTTTTATCTTACCAATATCTGCAGTTATATATGAGTAGTATATGGATTAATGAATCAGATATATGATCATTTAGCATAAAAATCAACGAATCAATCAGCAAAAATTAAAATTAATAACGTTAATCAATTCATATATGAAATTTTTAATCAGTTAAAATATTATTTTTATCATGTTAATCTTCATTCTATGCAATTGTCAGAGTACATTAGTATTTTCTGTAGCATATGTATCTTAATGAGATGAAGTGAAAAAACTGTATCATTATATATCACGTGATCACTATTATTTACCAATATCATTGTTTTATATTTTATTACTTGAATCAATTCATGTACACAATGAATTTTTTATTTACTTATATATATATATTCACATAGTGTCTGTATCACACTCCTATAAGTCAAATGCAAGTCAAGTTTGAGTAATATTCAGTAGTTGGTTTTGGTAGCTGACCGAGCTAATGTAAGTGTTTACATAATAAAAATATGGAATGTTAGTCCATATATATAAAAGACTAAAACTAAAGGTCTAACAAGATTGCTTGCAGGAATGTGATCAGACTAGAGACGCTAAAGATGACGTATACAATAAAAGTAGGCTAAGATAACATGCTGTCACCTGTAGTCATTCAAGTTGTTTTATAAACATTAGTCCAAGCTCCCTGCTTGAGACAACTACCGCGACCTATTATTCAAACGGCTTACGTGATCTGTAGCGTGTCATCATTTGTTGTGTGTCGTATGTAACTATGTCATCTGATAGTATGTTCATATGTTCGAGCTACTATCTGCTTCCTTCATAACTTGTAACAGAGATGTAGAAAAAAGCAGAACAGAGTTAGCTATCGTCATTAGAAGACCTGTATCTCTTTACCTAAGCTTTATCATGTAGAGAGAACAGAAGTAGCCATCATCATTGGCAGAAGCGATCAAGCTATCGTTATTAGAAGACTTGTACATGTAAAACTTCAGAAGAATATATATATTTTTATACTTCGTTTTTTCTACAAGAACCTCCTCACCATGAGTTTAAACACATCGTCGTCATAAAACAAGAAGATAATCCCGACTTCGTAAGTGATCTACAAACCCCAAGACACTCCATTGAAGATGGAAGTGCAATACCAACCGACTTAGCGTAAGATTATCGCAAGTCTAACATTACCTTATAGGGCGCCTTATCATACAAGGCACAAGCCCTAAAAATATATATATCTATATATATACTATATATATATATATATATATATATATAAATATATATATACATATATATATATATATATCTATTATATCATATATCTATCTATCTATCTATCTATCTATCTATCTATATATATATATATATATATATATATATATAATATATATATATATATATATATATACATATCTACTTATATTATGTATATATATATATATATATATATATATATATATATATATATATATATATATATATATAATATATATATATATATCTTTATCTTATATATATATACAAATACATATCTACTTCATATCTTGTATATATATATATATATATATATATATATATATATATATATATATATATATATATATATATATATATACAAATACATATCTACTATATATATGTATATTATATATATAGATATATATATATATATATATATATATATATGTATATATATATATATATATATATATATAAATATATATATATATATATATATATATATATATATATATATATATATATAAATGTCTTCTGTGTGTATGTATACTGATACGTATATAGATGTAGACACAGATAGATAGGTAAATATTATATGGATGTAAAAAACTAACGGAAAACAATACAATCTTTTCTGTCGTGTATATGATTGATCACATCCCCTGACATCACCTATTCGAGCTCAGGATAATTAGACTTTGTGGCCTCAAGGCTTTGAGCGACCATCAGGAAACCCTTTTGATGGACCTTTGGTGGAATTCCACGTTAATCAGAAAGTATCGGTACTGAATAGCTTTGTAGAATTTTCGTTTGATGTTAACTATTATCCTGCAAATGGATTGCTGTGTGATAGGTGAACCGCACTGACATAATGATTATAATCACTGACTGATTCGTTTCTATAGAGCAACCGTCATAACATTAAAGGTTGTCGATGTTTTAAGTAAGCATTAACTGAAAATATTATCCTGGATAGGCATATCGTTTATTTCTAAGTCATACTCTACATTCATCCATTTGTCTTTCTCTTGATGGATAAAGGTTTGCATCCAACCTTTTCTTATTATCCAACTCGAGAATTACAAGTGTTGATTCATGATAGGGAAAGCCCCCGAAATCAATACTTTTACGGGAATGTTTTACTTCAATAAAAGATTGTTTATTGTGGGTATCCTAATTCTTTTAATTTGTTGATGGATGGAGAGATAAACTCTGTAATTCGGAATTTCCTTTGAAGAGTTTTAACCTTTGATAAAAAAAATAATAAAATAAAAAACTGTTATCTGAGACGTAACATAAGGAGCCTAACGCCAATATCTGCAGAAATATCCGGACGAATTTCAAGCAAAAATTCTGTTTTTTCTGGGATGTTTCTAAGGGCTTTACGTGTCTGTAGCCCGCAGTTTTTTGACGCCGAGATTAAAACTATTTATTATATTGCATTGAAACTTAAATACCCAAGGACTTTTGTAGATGTGGCATGGAAAAGAGCTAGATAAAAATTTTATTTAACTAATGACAAACTTGAATTTGACAAGCATAACATTAAAAAATTACCCTATGATGAAAAGTTTTTAGAAAGTCTTAGAATTTTAAAGCTTTTTAACATAAATGTTGTTTTCAGTAACATTAATGTCAAGAGTTTAGTAATAAAAAATTCTCCTATAGATCTTCCAGGCTGCATATGTGAAATTCCTTGCAAAAAATGTGATAAAGTCTATTACGGACAAACCGGTAAATCTCTTTCATAATGTCCCAAACAGTATAATATTCTGTGAGAACTGGGCAAATATCGAATGCATTATTCGTACATATGAGAGATTTAGATCATCCTATTAACTGGAGTCAAGCAAGGGCCTTAATCCCATGTAATGACTCAGTTAAAAGGAATATCATTGAATCTTGTTTCAAGTCAAACAATGGAAATGTTTTAAATTTAAACCTTGGTTTATTTAAACTTGATGCCTTCATAATGAAAAAAGTTGTAGATAAATATAAGCAACAAAATTAACATATTAAGTTTTTTCATGTTTTGGACTATACGGATAGTTTATAGTTTCTGTTAGGGTTAAATCTATGTTTAGGTTTGTGACCGTGTGATATCCGATAATCCTGGATTATCTCTTTAATCTTTACCTTTTTGACAATTAACCATCCGGTATTCTTGATCTGGTTGTTTACCTGATAACTTTCTCTCCAAATGTATTTCATTCGTTCCTTGACAATGTCTTAGTAAAGACGAAAGCGCTTGGATTCTGACTATCATTTTCCTGTGGTGGTTATATCGCTTAATATATATTATATATATATATATATATATATATAATAGGTATATAATGTATGTTATGTATATATATATATAATATAATATATATATATGTATGTATATATATATATATATATAATATATATATATATATATGGGTATATATATATATATATATAATATATATAATAATAATAATTATATATATTATATATATAATATAATATATATATATATATATATATATATATATATATATATATATATATATATTATATATATATATATATATATATATATATATATATATATATATATATATATATTATATATATATATGCATATATATACATATATATACAGATTAGGACGAGCAGGATAGATTCACCTTTAGATTTCCCCCAAGAAATTAGGTCTCCTTCCCCATGGCGGAGAAATCTTACAGTAGCCGGGGTCTTCTATGCATGCATTACGCACAAAAAAGTATTTCCTTGTTCTTTGCAAACCTATTACTGTCACCGAGTAGTTTAAAAATTTCCATTGTCATTATTTATTTTAGTACACTAGATTATAATCTATCACGCCAGTAGGTGACTGTCTAAGTCATAATTCTTGTAAGGCAAACATTAAGAGTTGTGTATATTAAATACCAAGTCCTTGTAACTATTATTCTTTTTGTCCTAGTGATGATTAATTCCAAGGCATTGTGCGTGTCATTTTTAAGGCTTTTGTGCCTGCAACTTCCAAGGCTTTGGGTCTGCAAATTCAAAGGTTTTGTGCCTGCTATTCCAAGGTTTAGCATATGTTCATTCCAAAGGTTCATGCTTGCCAATTCTAAGGCTCTAGTGCCTGCAATTTCCAAGGCTTTATGCCAAGGCTTAGTGCCTGCAATTTGCAATTTCCAAGGCTTTTGTGCCAGCAATTCCAAAAGCTTCTAGGTTTTCATTCCAATTTTTCGTGTGACTTTTGATCGAAGCCTACCTCCTTGCCAGACTAGAGTAGGAAATTCTGTCATCCCAAAAATTGTCTTATTCAGACACTTACTTAATCAGTCCATAACGGACCATCAAAGCATTTATTCTAAGGAATAACCTCATTCCCCTGAAGATAATTTCTTCTAGCCCCTTCAGTGCCACTTTCAGCGCTGCTCACACTCTACCCCTACCAGATGACTCATACTGCCTTTGATGAGTTTAAGGTTCTCTCTGATTTGGGGAAACAAGTGGGACTGAAGGGCCAGGACCTACTTAACTGGGTAAACAACATGAGAGCTCCCACCAAGGAAGAGAAGGAGTAAGAAAGATTAGCCCAAGAGAAGAGAGAAGAAGCAGAAAGAGAGGAAAAAGAGAAAGAAAGATTAGCCCAAGAGATAAGGGAAGAAGCAGAGAGAGGAAGGAAAGTAGCAGGAAAAAGCAGAGAAGGAGGAGGAGAGAGAGGCGAGGGAGAAGGAAAGGGCACATCAACTTACTATGCAGCCAAGGGCATGCACTCTTTGGCAACCTCTTCTCCACATTCCACACTCAGCAGTGTGGGATCTCTCATTAAGAAGTGGACGAGGTTAAGCCTGAAGCCTGTCTCGACCATGTTGAGTGGATATTAGGAACCTAAAAACCTGCTCCCAGATAAATAGCTCTCATTTTAGGGAGGCACTTAGAAAGCAAGGGTGCCACCACATTGAATGCTCTCAGGGATCGAAGGGAACATTGCCCTAGTCTGGGAGGCGATAATAAGAGCTTTTGAAATAACCCTGGACCACTGGAGGCAGAGATGGAGAAGTTTGCCTAAGGAGGCCAGCCAAAACTAGTCAGAGCGGTTGGCCAAGAAAATGCCAGCACTTCATAGATGGTTTGATGCTTCCAAGGCCATGTCATTGGAGGAAATCCTGGAGCTCCTCCAGTTAGGGGATTTCCTCTCATACACCCATCCTGATCTTGCCACCCATCTGGTGGATAAGGCTCCTAAGACCATTGAAGAGTGCTGTCGGTGGGTTAAAACATTTGATACCCAACATCCGCACCCCTACTGCTAACTCCCAGCCAACCCAGTGGCTAAATAATCCACCAAAGAAGCCAATGAATGTGTGCTGCAATAAACCTGGGCACTCTGCAGACCGGTGCCACTTCAAGGCAGACACTCAGCTGCAGGCTCCAGCAAAGACCCAAAATGGGTGCCCTCAAAACCAGAACGATATCGGCCAGTGGGCTCGGACCAATAGGCTTGCACCTCCTTTGGCCAGTACCAAAGCCTGATTTCAGCTATCGTTATTGCACTACAAGTAGGGTGCATGGGCACACATTTTTGTGGGCCAAATTCCCCAGTAAAACCACTCCTCCCATTATTGCCATGGCTGTGACAGATCCTTTATCCTTTGGCCCCCAAAGCTCAGGGCCCTATATCCGTGGCACCTCCCTAAGGTAGCTATCCTGCTCACTAAGTCAGAGCATTTGATGACTCTGGTGTACAAATATCTATGATACAGGAAGATAGAATTCCCTATGAAGCTAGGATTGATCAGCACCAACTCACCACGATTGAGAACCTCAACCATATTAAAATGATTCTTCCTACTGTCCGGTAGAGGGTCACAACACCTAACTGACCTAAAATATGTACTCTGGCAGTAGTGTCATATCTCTGGGGGTATGACGTCCTGCTGGGACAAGATATTAAGTCTCGTCCTATGTTTAAACAATCCAAGGGCCCACACCCTTCCATAGCTCCAACAAGCTCCCACAGTCCTCATAGACCTACCTTTATGTCACTGCCAGTGCCATTTGAAGGCCCTGAGCAGTGCCATGCCCCACCTATCATGGATGTTGAGCCAATTTCAAATCCTCTCCCTGCACCTGGAACTACATTAGTGCCAGTGGCAAGGCAAGAATCGAGTCTCCTTCTTGGAGATCCTAGTCTGGGCTGCTTCTCACCTCCCAGTTTGGCCCCGCTACCAGTGCCGGTGAGAGAGGGCAAGCCAATCCAAAAAGGAACTCCCCCAGACCCTCATGACCACAATGGAAGCTCGCCCAAAGGTGTGGCCTCACAACCCATGCCTGAGTCAGTCACCCCTACTTGTGAATCAATAACACCAGTGATAACCTCTTCCTCTTCCTCTACTTCCACAGCTGGCCAGTCCCTGAGTAAGGACTTTGCCGAAACAAGCTTGCCCAAAGAACTCAAGAAACTGAGACTAATGATGTTAGGACCAGGGAAGAGTGTTGAGAGGTATGGTTCAAGTGTTGGCAACACCATAAGACATAATTTCTATGTTGAGACTGTTTGAAGTCATGTGCTTATGTTCCAACAACAGTGAAGTTAGTGAAGATTTGATATCTGCAATAGGTGAAGGAGGTTTTAGGTTAACTAAATTTGTCAGCAATTCAATTGATGTCCTTGAAGCTTTGCCTGGTGAAGATTGTTCAGTTGAAAGTGACAAGTTCGATCTTGACATTGAGAGTCTAATGAGAAGAGCCTTAGGAATGTTGTGGGACCTTAAAGAAGATTCATTCAAGTTATCAATTGAGCTCAAGGATAATCCATTCACCAGAGGAGGGTTGTTTTCAACTGTTTCATCATTATATGATCCACTTGGGTTGCTCTCTCCAATCATCTTACCAGTCAAGAAACTGTTACAAGAATTGTGTCAAATGGAGAGCCTAGACTGGGATGAGAGGATTCTGGATGAGCCAGCTGAAAGGTGGCAACCGATATAAGGTCTTCATTTGCTGGAGCAACTTTCAGTATCAAGATGCTATAAGTCAAGTGGTTTTGGCAATGTGACAAGTTGAAGTCTTGTATTATTCACCAATGCAAGTACAGTTGGTTATGGTGTTGCAGCATATCTTGTTCTTCCTGATGGAAACCAAGTTTAATCGTCTTATCATGTGAAAATCAAGAGTGTCTCCCAAAAAGGTGGTGACTATACCCAGGTTAGGACTTACAGCTGCAACTGTCTGTCTAGGTTGCTCAACACATCCTGAAGGAGTTGGAGTTTACTGTTGGCTGGGTTGCGTTGTATACAATACAGATTCAACAACAGTCCTTCACTATATTCACAGCAACGTAAAAAATTTCCGTTTTTGTGGCGAATAGAGTCAGGGTTATAAGGGACTACTTTCAGCCTTAGCAGTGGAGGTATGTAAGCTCCAGTGATAACCCTGCTGATGTGGCATCACGAGGTGTAAGTGTACAGCAGACTTTGCAATATGATGAATGGTTTCATGGCTCATCTGATTGCTTTCTCTCACTGGAGTATGTTTGTGCAGATTGTGCTGATGGTGAGAGTGAACATGTGTCTGCAATCACAGTTTCTGAGGAATGTCATGGGTTTACAAGATTTTTTTAATATTACCCTTCTTGGTCAACATTACGAAAGGCAGTTTCTGTATTTCAAATAAACGAAGTAAATTCTTAGAGGTAAAAGGAAAGGTTGTGCAACTACTGATGCTGAAAGGGCCATCATAATGTATATTCAACAAGAGGCATTTGGTGTTGAAGTAAAGGCTTTATCAAGGGAATTGTCAGTTGACAAGAGTAGTCCAATATATAAGCTTGATCCCATTCTTGATTCTTAGGATGGCTTATTGAAAGTTGGAAGTAGGATAAGAAGGTATGGTACTCTACAGTCTGCCAAGCATCCCATATTGTTACCAATGAAGCATCGTGTGACTGCATTGTTGATACTACACAAGCACAAATTATTAGGCTATTCAGGTAAAAACCATGTTCTCTCAAATCTTCGGTAGAAGTATTGGATCATCAATGCTAATGTAACTGTCAGGAATGTGTTATTTCATCGTGTTTCTTGCAAGAAATTGAAAGAACCAGCTTTGAGTCAAGGAATGGCTGATCTTCCATGGGGCTGAGAGAGAACTTAAGGCAGCTCTTGGTGAGATGGAGGAAAAGAAGATTGAGAAGTATTTGTCATATCATGTTGAATGGAAATTCAATCTACCTGCAGCAAACCAGATGGGTGGGAGCGCCAAATCAGAGTGGTTAGAAAAGTGTTGTTTACGCTGCTGAAGGAATTTGATGAAAGGCTAAATGATGAAAGTTGGCAGACTCTGCTTTGTGATGTTGAGAGTATCGTCAATTCAAGAATTTTAACCACTGTAATTGACGCTAACTCCAAACCATTTGTTGATTCCAAAATCCTGTTGTAGTACCTCCCCCTGGTTTGTTTCAAAAGGATTATGTTTACATAAGGAGAAGATGGAGACGTGTTTAATATCTGACCAACCTGTTTTGGTCAAGATTTACAGACAAGACAAAAGTGGAATGAACCAAGAAGAAATCTAAGTGTTGGTGAAATGGTCTTGGTAAAGAGTGGCATTGAACCAAGGAATCAGTGGCCAATGGGATGAGTAATAGAAGTATACCCTGATGAGAAGGGAACAATTCATAGTGCCAAGATAGAGACACGTTCTTCAGTTATTGTCCATCCTATTCAGGGGCTAGTGCTATTAGTTAAATGTGACGCGGTATTATGTTGTATTCCCATGGCCTATCATTTGATATCATATATTTGAGTTATGAAGATGTTTATTTTGTTTAGGTGAATATGTGAATGATGAAAGTGTTTTGCCTTCTAAGGGTTTGTATTGTAACTTAAATGTTAGTTATTGTATCTGCATGAGTAGTTGTATATTCTAATAAACAAATTTAGTCTGTTTATGGGGCTGAGTATGTTAATGCAGAAAAACAAACCCATCTAGTTGGTAGCCACATGTTGATAGTTTTCAAGTGGTAGTTCAAGAGTTGAGAGGTGTACACACATCATGTGATTTTATCTCACTTCTTAAGGTTCTGAAGTTTCTTTTGGCGGTTCAAGCAAGGTGTTCAAGGAGTACAGTTGTTTTATATATTTCGTAATTTAAAGGATGAATAATTAATCACACAGATATAAGTTCTGTGACGAACCTATATATATATATTGGAGGTGTAAAAAGACGTAAATTGGTCTATTTTGACACATTTGACATTTGTTTATTCTAAAAATATGATAAAAACGTGATACAATCAAAGAAGGTTTGTCTTCTTGGGTTCGCGCCCAGGACCAGGCAAATCTATTATCGAGAAAAAAATTCCCCTTCGGTTAAGCATATATGAAAATATATTAATTCCGAGTTTGAGCGAATTAGATATTAAAGGACATTGTAGCTCGATGTATGTATATGAATCACAGTAATATGATATGACTTATGCAAATGCTACATGTTGTCAAAAAGCACTACAACGCTACCGGAGCCGAGGCGGGTTGATGTTGTCTCCAAACCAAGGAATTACCTGAGCGCAAAAGGTATTTGAGGGTGAGAGACGACATAGACTTATGGGCCTCTCGCGGTGGTGGGGTAGGTAAAAGCTTCACTGACGTTCCTGGATTTGAATGTCTTCTTGGGTTCGCGCCCAGGACCAGGCAAATCTATTATCGAGAAAAAAATTCCCCTTCGGTTAAGCACATATGAAAATATATTGATTCCGAGGTAGAGCGAATTAGATATTAAAGGACATTGTAGCTCGATGTATATAATGCAAACTGAGAACGTTCTTAGAATTTTCTTTCTCCGTGTTACTAACACTATAAAGCTTTTTGTGGTTTTTATTATAACAGATATCTAATATATGCGAAGGATAACATAAATCTTTCCCTATTTTCCTTATATATTCAATTTCTTGATCCAAATATCGGGGAAGACTAACAATGCGCACTGCTCGTAAAAACATAGAAGAAAAAATTTATATTTTGTGAAATGGTTTTCTATGTATCAAAACATCTAAGAAAGGGAGGCAATTGTCTTTTTCCAATTCTAGAGTAAACTTAATTGATGGTACCTGGTTATTTAATTTAGAGAGTGAATCATTTACATCAATACCAGCAGGTAGAACCGCTAAAGTAATCATCAACATATCTATACCACTTTACAGGAATATAAATGATATTAGGTAAGTAGCGTTTTTCAAAGTTCCAAACTTTTGTTATTCAGTTATATATATATATATATATATATATATATATATATATATATATATATATATATATATATATATATATATGCATGTATATACATGCTTATATATAATATATATATATATATATATGATATATATATATATAATATATATATATATATATATATATATGATATATATATTATATTATATATATATAAGCATGTATATACATTATTTATATATATATATATATTATATTATATATATATATATATATATATATATATATATATATATATATATATATATATATACAGTAGACCCTTGACTCACGAACGCATTGACCCACGTACAACTCGATCCCCGACCAAAATTATAGGTAAAATTTCACCCTTGACCTACGAACTAACTTTGAGATACGAACAAAAAAAAATGCGGAAAATAAAAATTCTGTTTGGGTCATGAACTAATTTTGAGACATGAACATTTGAAAAATGCTGGAAATTTCTGGAAAAATAACAATTCACTTTGTTTCACAAACTAATTTTTAGACACAAACATTTGAAAAATGCGCGAAATCGCCCAGCACACGTGAGAGCGTTTGAGTTGCCATGGGAACAGCCATCCTCCAGCCGCCCACGCACGGCGTCACCCACGCATCGCTCTTTGTCTCATCTCATTGTGTACAAGACGTTCGTCAATTCGCTTAACATTTTTTGCGCTAAAACTTGTGATTTTCTTCATAATGGGCCCTAAGAAAGTGAAGAGTGGTGGTGAAAGTAAGAAAGTGAAGAGTGATGGTGAGAAGAGGGTGCAGAGGAAGATAACCATTGAAATAAAGAAAGAAATTATAGAAAAGTTTGAACGTGGTGTTCGCGTGACCGATATCGCAAGTGAGTACAAGATGGCCAAGTCGACAATTTCGACAATTTTGAAAAACAAGGATGCCATTAAAGAAGCAAATGTTGCGAAGGGAGTGACAGTACTAACCAAGATGAGATCGCAAACCCTCCGAAGAGGCAGAAAAAATAATTTGAAGTGGGTACATGAGAAACAGATGGCAGGTGATAGTGTAAACGAGCCGATCATCTGGCGAGAAAGCTCGGCAAGTGTATCAGAGTTTGCTGAAGGAAACTCCTTCTACTAGTGCCACGCCAGATGATTTTAAGGCTAGTAAAAGGGTGGTTTGATAACTTCAAGAAAAGAAATGGAATTCTTCTCTGTAATTAGGCATGTGAGGCTGCTAGCGCAGACAAGGCTGCTGCTGAGGCATTCGTGACTGAGTTTGCCGAGTTCGTGGAGGCCGAAGGATACGTCGCTCAACAGATTTTCAATTGTGATGAAACGGGCCTCTTCTGGAAGAAGATGCCCAACAGGACATTTATCACCCAAGAAGAGAAGCGCTCCCAGGCCACAAGCCAATGAAGGATAGGCTTACGCTTTTGTTATGCTCAAACGCAAGTGGCGACTTGAAACTAAAGCCGCTACTTGTCTACCATTCAAATAACCCGCGTGCCTTTAAGCAGCACAACGTAAATAAGGCCAGACTGCCTGTAATGTGGAGGGCCAATACAAAAGCATGGGTGACACGGAACTTGTTTATGGAGTGGATTGATGAAGTGTTTGCGCCGACCGTGAGTCAGTACCTAACAGAGAACAAGCTACCCCTGCGGTGCCTTCTGATCATGGATAATGCCCCGGCACACCCTTCGTACTTGGCTGACTGCAGTGAACATGACTTCATTCAGTTCAAGTTCCTTCCACCCAAAACGACCTCTGTTCTCCAGCCCATGGACCAACAAGTCATTAGCAATTTAAGAAATTATATACGAAGGCGCTCTTCTCAGATGCTTCCGTGTAACTGAAGAGACAAAATTAACCTTAAAAGAATTTTGGAAGAAGCACTTTAATGTTTTTCACTGCATAACCCTCATTGATAACGCATGGACTGAAGTTACGTACCGCACATTAAATTCTGCGTGGCGGAAACTTTGGCCCCAGTGCGTAACTGTCCGTGACTTTGAGGGCTTCGATGCAGAGATTGTGCAAGAAATTGTGTCCATGGGCAACAGTATGGGTCTACAAGTCAACGACGAAGATGTTGAAGAATTGGTCGCTGAACATTCAGAAGATTTGACTGCGGACGAACTTGTTCAACTCCACAAAGAGCAGCAGGAGCAACTTGCTCGGGAGCAATCAACTGACGAAGAGGAGGCTGGGGAGGAAGTTACAGATGTCAGCAGTGATGTGATAAAAGCCGCATTGGAAAAGTGGAATGATGTCCAGTGCTTCCTTGAATTGTATCATCCGGACAAAATTGTTACGAACAGGATCGTGAATATGCTCAATGAAAATTTAATGAGCCATTCAGAAAAGTTATGCAAGGAAGGAAAAGGCAACAGACATTGGATAAGTTTGTGATTAAACGTTCACCAAAAAAACCTAGAAGAGTTGAATCTCCGGAACGAGATCTCCCCGACCTGGATGGGGGAGGGTCTCCTTCCGCACAATAACCTCCTCCCCACCCACCACCCTCCTCTTCTCTTGTCCGTCAAGCCAGAAGTCTCGCCAGTCATAGTAAGTGTTCACTTTACAAACGTTTTTATAGTGTTAGTTTACCATTTTAAATTTTATTATTAGATATATTAAGGTTTTTTACACTGACTTTTACATTATCTGTGTAAAAATAAGGTAAGGTAAAATACATCAATATATATTGGTTCGTAGGGGTCGAGAACCAATTAATATTATTCCCATTAAACCTTATGGGGAAATTAGCTCCGAGTCACGAACAATTTGAACACGACCAAGGTCTAGGAACGGATTGTGTTCGTGAGTCAAGGGTCTACTGTATATATTATCATATATGTATATATATATATATTATGTATATATATAGGATATGTCTATATATGTGTATATACTATATGTGTATATATATAATCAGGGGGTAAGGGCGAACTCATCGCACATCACATTCTCATCCAGATCAAGGGCAGGAATTCAGAAGCAGAAGACACAGTATCCATTTATTCCAAGCTTTCGTGATTCATAATCACATCATCAGGGATATCTACAACAATAAAATACAACATATCAATATAAATATAAAATTAAAAGAGCTATATACAAAACTTTAATTTTAAAAGTGGACGAAGGAAACTCATAAAAACGAAATAAAAAGTAAAATTGTTAAGAGCAGAAAACATACGTGAACAAAGACGCACTTAGAAACAAAATAGTAAAATTCAAAACACAAACTTAAATACAGACACACTTAAAAAAAAAAAAAAAAATTGCTAATAATAAATGAATAAAATACTGGAGGTTAACCTACCATTACAGAGGATAAAGACGCACTAAGAACAAAACATACAAAAATTTTTTGAGAGAGGCAAAGAGTTAAGAAAGATACAAGGGAACAGCGGTTGTTTGGCAGTTCAGAGAAGGAACTCGTTGTTTAATATTTAATGTTTCGAGGATAAGTAGTTCTTGTGGGTTGTTTGTATAACCAATGATCTTAAAATCTTCATAGATGATTTCAGTTTTGCATTTAATTGTATGGCTACATATATTAGAGGATTCCGGATTTGTCAATCGACATCCGGTTCTATAACTTATTCCTCTATGGGAATCGGCCCTCACCCTAAGAAGCCGCCTGGTGGATCCAATATATTTTCCCAAATTACATTTAGGACAGTTGTACTCGTAGACAACACCAGACGACATCAAAGGCGGTAGCCGATCCTTGAATCTGAAAAGAGAGCCAATATTTTTAGGGTTCTTGGTTATTAATTTTAGATTGATGGCCCCAATGTATTTTTGGACGGTTTTCAAGAAATCCCTTCGAAATTTATCTTCATATAAGAAAGGAAATGTTGCATAGAATGGGAGTTTAGGAACGTCAAAACACTTTGGCCTGTTGGAGAATTTTCTATTTAGAAGTTTTTTGAGAATCGTGTGAAAAACATGGGTAGGGAAACAATTATTGGTAAAGTATTGTTGTAAGAAGACAATTTCTTGGTGAAAGAGGTTCCAGTCCGATGTTAAAGATAATGCACGATGTATAAGAGTGTAGATAGAGTTCAGTTTAAAATTGATAAAACAAAAGCTATAAAAATTAGACCCCAGACCAGTAAAAGTTTTCTTTCTGAATATAGATGTGTTAAACTTGTCATTACCTTTGGTTACGAGTATATCTAAAAATGCTAGCTTGGATTCGTGTTCTTTTTCTATTGTGAAAGTGATGTTGTGATGAAAAAAACCTAATAAAAATTCTATTTCATTATGGAAAGTTGGCCAGTTAGACGAATATTTTAATGCTCTATGGACAAGAGTATAAATGGTGTTTAATTTGAAGGTTCTTTGGCATGAACTATAATAGTTGTTAGCTAAACCTGTACAGGTCTTTTTTCTATAGACAGCTGTGGTGAATTCAGAATTACTTCTTGTAATATTGATATCGAGAAATGGTAAACTGTCTCTGTTCTCCACCTCCATCGTAAACTGAATATTTGGGTGTTGCTGATTAATATATTCCAGAAACTGTGTGCTTTGCCAAGGGTACTTAAAAAGAGCAAATGTGTCGTCTACAAATCTCCTGTAGTATGCTGGTTTAAAGGAAGACTCACATTGATTTAAAAATTTTGTTTCTAAGTCACACATAAAATTTTTTTTGCAAAAATGGGGCCTAGAGGGGATCCCATAGCAACTCCATCGACCTGTGAAGAATAGAGTTGCTGGTTAAAAACAAACATGGAGTCTTGCACAGCAAGTTCCAGAAATTGTTTAAAAATAGCCCTATTAAAACCGTAAAACAGAGTATCATTGCTGATAAAAATCTTGTTTAAAATAATATCAATTGTTTCTTTTAATGGTACATTGGTGAAAAGTGATTCAATATCGTAACTGACCATAAAATAGTTACCATCCTGGTTGATTATTTGTTGTTGAAATTCGTACCCTTTTTTTAATGTATATTCATTGATACTACATTCGAGAGTAAACCAGCTAAATACTTAGAGATCGAGAACGATGGGCTATTGTAGGCGGCCATAATAGGTCTGACAGGGGCATTTGGTTTATGTATTTTTGGTAGACCATATAAAATACTAAAGGAAGAACCCGTAACAAAAAGTTTTTGATAGGTAGTTTTAATAGGGCTATTTTTAAACAATTTCTGGAACTTGCTGTGCAAGACTCCATGTTTTTTTTTAACCAGCGGTGACACGGACTTCAGTCCCTTCAAATTCCACTCACTCTTCCCTCGATAAAATTGAAACATTTTAGACAAAATTTTGAGCCGCGTCGAGGAACATCTCTATTCCACAATATCCCGAGCCCACTTTTCAAAATTTCCTCTGCAGCCTCTTGCACCCGGTAAATGTTTTCGTTTGTGTGATACAGATTTCTTTGACTTACTTCCTTTGCAGACTGATTGACGCGTGTTTGAGTGCGTCAGAAAGTGTCAGCATCCACTTGATGATTCAATTATCATTTCTATTATTATAAACAAGTCTCTTATGACATAGGGACGTGTTTTTATACGTTAGTTGTCAGCTAGTTTGGCAAATTCACCTTCTCGTCAATGAAATATATATTTTAAAGAATAGTTGTTGAATTTCAGTGAAGAGTAAGTTAGGTCGCGTATTGTGTGACAGCGTTTCGAAGGCGCTGTGCTTCTCAGTTTCTTTGTAACTCAGTTACAATATTATGTATTCTAATGCGCATATGTAAAGACAACATAATATAGTTTTCGTACGTACAGAAATATTTCCTGTAATGCAGAAATGGCAAAATATCAACACTAAAGCCATAGGATTGTCTCCTGTGCCAACCAGACTTCTCTTTGAAACTGAACTACTATGCACTATCATGGATGCTAAATGGAACTAAATTGCAATTTGCTTTTAATACGACGTTGTTGAAAACAAGACAAAAAGCTCGTTAGAAGTAAGATGGTGTCTAAGTAACACACGGATCGAAGGCCGTGAGAAAATTAGATTCTGCTTATCCAGCATTATGCGCTCTTGGTACGTCGGCAAGCTCTTCTATAAACATGGACGTGTGATATCAATCGTGTGAACATTACAGTGTATTTTCATGACATCACTTTGTAACTAACTTATATATTTCACCGTGTTTACAATGAGTAATCTGACTTTGCCTGTTTTTACAGTCTTATTTTGCTCGCTACTTGGTAATGAGAATGTCTCCTTTGCATATGAATGCAAAATTGCAATATACTATGATATGCTGTTAATATAACTATGTTACGACCAATGCAAAGCAAAAACTTTATGAAATATAGGTCAAAAAGTATATCTCATGCTCCTTTATCTTAGTTGGTTTTTGGAAAACCTATCCATTTTTGTAATATTACTTATTTTCATATCAAGCTTTAATTTCTGTTGTAAAATATATATATATATATATATATATATATATATATATATATATATATATATATATATATATATATATATATATACACGTATATATATACACGTATATATAGGTGAATATCCATGCCAGTTTAGAAGCTTTCCACAATACTGAACTATGAATAGGATTGGCATAACAGGATAGTTGTTTCTTTAGAGAGAACGAAGGAAAAAGTTCTTTATAATCTCAAAGACTGCTCACTGATATATTTTCATTCAGATTCCCTGGAATGCAAGAAAAATATGACGAAAGAAAATATTCCAACAGAAACCTTTAGTGAGTAGATTTTTATCCTTTCCCCGAATGTGGCCATTGCTTTTATCGGAATAACAATTGGTTCCACTCCAAAGGAAGAAAACACTCATGTGGGCGTTTCATCTTTACGCATTTGGCTTTATTTTTCTATGAGGAAATTGTATATTTTCCCTGAGACGAAAAGAGACTCCGACTAAGAGAGAAAAGGTCAAGCTATTCATTCCCGTGGCTCAAGTCGAAAAACTCTCTCAGCTTCTCTTGTAATACCTCTATTTTTGAGGACATCTTTCCCCTCTGATGGGGAAAACAATAGAGCTGTTACAGTTGGAGGGAACAATAGTTGTTGTTTCGGTGAGTAGCCAGAATTCCTTTTTCACCTTTTGCGAATCATTCTTTCCCTTTGTATCAACAGACGAAAGAAACGATTGAGGAACTACGTGAGATACACATGATGGTATGAGGAGGATATAGTGTTTCTCACTTACTATAATTGGTCAATGACCGGTCCTTGAAGATCAGCAAAATAATAGGGAGGCCTTACAATGGCTCCAGTAGATTTTATCACCTCACTGCTGAAGGAATGTAGATGAATGAAAGTTATACTATTTTAAACTGTTTTTTTTGTTCATTGAATATATACTCAAGAGAGAGAGAGAGAGAGAGAGAGAGAAGAGAGAGAGAGAGGAGAGGATTGACGAGAGAGAGAGAGAGAGAGAGAGAGAGAGAGAGAGAGAGAGAGAGAGGACAATGAAGTAAGGTTATAAAATGGAATGAGTGGATATGTGATTAAAAGTGATACGAGAGAGCTTTCGATAGAGAATAAAAGATTCAGCATTACTATGTATCAGGTAACTAACTACAACACAGGCCAGAAAGTCCACAGATATTTTTCATCTTTGATACAATTTTACTAAGAGACATTTTGCCTTTGTATGGTCACACGATGTTCCCAATGCTGACGATTATGAATTCAGAGCTTCAAACTAGAACCACATAATATGAAAAACCTCGCCAAAGCTTTTCTCTTTGCTGGCCACCCCGCTGATAAATTCGAATGTGAATCACTTAGATCCCAGAGCCTTCATGCAAAGATTATATTGGAAACTGGACTGTGAGTGAAGCACCCTTGACTGGCTATTCGTTTGCAAAGGATCAATAAACTCCGGAATGCTATTCGCTTAGACTCTGCTGAAGGGATGCAAATCGAGTTTGTAAGAATCCATCTCCTGCAAGCTTGATTTGGATCCCTTTAAGGCGAGTCTAAGCGAAATGGATGCTGGAGTCGATGTTCTGGACTCTTTGGATAGAGTTAGGAAGATAAAACCCTTTTTAAATGTGAGTAGTAATTTGGAATTGGAATTATAGACTTTAATTTCACATTATTCCTACGGAATTTATGAATGAATAAACTGCCAAGGAAAAGACATATTTAAAGGTAATAAAATGTGATCTAATGAATAAGCAGTAAAATATGAAATTACATTTACTCTTTGAAGGTGAGGTGATATTATATAAAATAATTCCTCCTGTGCTGCCATAAGCAAACAACTTTAAAGATACTATCTTTTCTTAGATTGTTACGCAAAAACTGTCGACTTTTTGGCTAGAGCTATTTTCACCTCTCGCTAGAGTTCTTTTAGTCAAAAGGGCCCTTTACATTAGCAGACGGTCTGTGTATACCTGCCTGAGAGGCAAGTCGAAGCTACCAAATTACTTGTGTAAATTACATGTCGCAAACGACTGTCGTAAGTCTTCAAGACGAGGCAGAAATTTATGGGAGGAGTCAGGTAACCACCGACGTGTTGTCTGTTGTAAAGAGATTTCAGGCCGTGTGTCAGACAAACCACATTCTTCACTTTGTATTCATAGCATGAAGGGTCATGGAAGTCAAATATAACGAACGGGAGTTGGTGCGGAATTTCATTGAAATATTCAGGGTTCACCCAGCTCCTTGGAAGGTCATATCACCTGGCTACTCCAACAAAATCCTAAAGAGCAAGGGATATGAGGCATTGCTACAAAAACTCAAGGAGTTTGAAAACAATGCAACGAGAGAAAATGTTCTCAGAAAAATCAACAATTCACGTTCATCTTTTCGTAGAGAACTTAAGAAAGTTGAGGTTTCCAAAATTTCCGGAACATCGTCTGAAGATTTTTATGGATCAAAGCTTTGGTATTTTGACCTTATGATGTTTTTGTGTGATCAAGAATTAACAAGATCAAGAACTCAAAGTACTAATCTATGAGAATGTAATTATTCTCTCTCTCTCTCTCTCTCTCTCTCTCTCTCTCTCTCTCTCACTCTCTCTCTCATACTCCAACCAATATAGCAGTGAATAATCTCCTCAAGACTTAGAGCGCATGAATTATTGTTCTCTCTCTACGCAGTCATATCAATAATAATAACAATTGTAGCCTAATAATAATAATCCCATGAAAAAAAACTTTAATGAACATGTGAATGATTCATATTAATCCCAAAACAAGGTAGAGAAAAAAACTCTTTTGAATTTGCATGTATGACTTTATTAGGTAATTGGGTTACAGAACTGCGATAGGTCATGTGACATTCAGTAAAGATGAAAAGTAGAAAAAAAAGAATACTTGCACATACAATATATTTCCTAAAAGCGAGTGAGATATCTTGGTTGAAATCCCCATTCTGTCTGAGTGGTTTAAAGATAAAACAGACAAACGACAGCCGACTGGTATATGAGCAGACCGTCTGTTAATGTAAAGGGGCCTTAACGTGTGTTTCGGCGTCCAAGTCGTTCAGAAGTCTCTTCGAGACAGCTCTTGGTAGACTTGTTCGTTTGTTCAAATAGATTTGTCCCAATTAGCCATGATGCTGCCTTCCAGATGTGCTCCAATGAAAACTACAATACAGAAATATGAAATGTTTATAGAACTATGGAATGTGACATTAAATGGATACGTTAAGAAACAGAAGAAAGCCAACGTTATAAAAGATATAGTAGTTATTGAATGTTCTTGGATTGGAAATCACAGAAGAATGGCTTGCTCTGCAACGCCAAATAAACAGTGAAGTAAAAAAACAATAAACAAAGGAAATATACAATGGAAAAAGATGACCTGATGTGGAAAGTATATGCGAATTCTTTAACAATTTTCACCGCATGACTGGATACACAGAGCCACAAGGAATCACCGTAACAAACATAGTAAAACAATAGCTTGGTTATTTATATCTGATTCTTACATATAAAGGAAATATAAAGCCCAAGTATTTCTAAAAAACACACGATATATATATATATATATATATATATATATATATATATATATATATATCACGAAAATTTGGAACGTGATGAATATATAGGTAAAGGTAGTCGCCACGAAGGAGAGTGAAACAATGGAGCCCTGCATGATCTTTCGATTCATGGTCCTTTACTTAGCAGACTGATCGGCAGTTTAATAATTGCAAGATTAAAAGATGTCTTATCACGAAATCTTTTAGAATCTGGTATTATGCAACTTACTTCCCTTTGTAATTTTAATGTCAGTCGTGGTCTATTTTATTTAGACCCTTGCATAAGCAACATGTTTAAGAATGACCTCAAAGGTACAATCACAGACAGATTTAAATACAAATTAGTTGCCTTATAAATATTTTCTGAATGAATTCTATTCGAACATAATCTCCGCTATGCTTGCTTCGAGCAAGGCTGCCTATATATTTCGTCATGGTAATTCTCGTAATATACCTGGATGGAATGACATGGTTAAAGATCAGTATACATACTCACGAGAAATGTTTTTCCTGTGGAGGCAAAATGGTAGCCCGAGGGAAGGACACAGCATTACTAATGAGACAGGCGAGAGCGCAGTTCAAATTTGCTCTTAAGCACTGCAGATTAAACTAAGAGCCGATGCAATGTCTAGAAACTTAGAATCTAGTGATTATCCTCATGTTTGGAGAGATATCCAATCCTTAAATCCCCAAACTAAATAGCTATCACAGAGAGTATGGGAAGCAGTCGGAGACGAGGCTATTGCCAGTATGTGGGGAGATCACTTCAACAATATCCTGAATTGCATAAATGATCAAGATTCCCGAAGGGATGTAGATAACCTCCCTACTGACAACATTCGATTGTATTTTGCAGACCTTAGTACGCCAGGTAACATCAGCGATGCCATAAACATCCTACCTAATAATAAATCGCCCGGCTGTGATGGTCTTCCTGCAGAGGCCTTCAAATTCTGTCATCCGATAATTTACATTTTGCTAGCTGCCCTATTCAATGCGTGCATAATTCACCGGTTTCTTCCAGACTCCCTACTCTTAGTTCACTTGATACCATTAATCAAAAACAAGGTAAAGGATGCAGCTGACCCTGGCAACTACTGGCCGATTGCAATCACAACGATCGCATCGAAGATACTTGAGTCGGTTCTACTAGTGAGACTTCTCCCCTTTCTACACACCACTGACAACCAGTTCGGATTTAAAGCAAACCACTCGGCCGACACTTGCATCTAGTACGTACTGAAAGAATTGCTGAACTACTACCTATCAACAGCCTCTCCTGTTTTCCTTTGTTTTGTGGATGTGAGAAAAGCATTTGACAGAGTCAACTACCTGAAGCTCTTCCTGAAGCTGCATAAAAGGGGCACACCCCTATATCTAATTGGCATTTTACATTGCTGGTTCTCCACACAGCAGCTCTGTGTCACATGGGGTAACGTATTATCGTACACCTTCGGCTCCCTAAACGGGCTTTGGCAAGGGGGCATTCTCCCTCCATACTTGTTAATACGTACACACATGCCTTGAATGTCAAATTGAACTCACTCCCAATCGGATGCACTGTCAATGAAACAACTATAAACAGCCTCTGTTACGCCGACGATATGGCTCTGATTTCCCCATCAATGCATGGCCTCCAACGACTCATCGACACTTGCCGCCAATATGCAGAGGAATTTGATATAATCTACAACGAAACCAAGGCCCACTGCATGTCGCTGCTCCCGAGATCGCTTAAGCATATTGCAGAACCACAAATTTTCCTCGGAAACCATCGGCTGGAATTTGTGCACGAATTTCCGTATCTGGGTCACATTATCACCGACGACCTAAAAGATACAGCAGATATTGAACAGAGGCGTCGTAAACTATGTGCAACTGGCAACATGATTACAAGGAGGTTTACCTTCTGTCAACGAGGCGTGAAACTGCTGCTCTATGGGTGTTCCCTCTGGACGAACTATACCCGAGAGACCATGAGACCTATCACTGTTGTGCACAGTGACATTCTGAGACGCCTCACAAACACTCTGGGCTACCACTCCGCCACACAGATGTTCATAGAAAACCACCTGGGCAATTTAAAAATCATTGTAAGGCGAGCAATGTCCAGTCTGGTAACCCGAGTGAGAAACAGTAGCAACTTGTTCATACAAAACATCCTAAGGAGTGAAGCAAGAAGATCTAAATTGTGGGAAAGATGGGAAAATGAGGCCTTTGTCTCCTAAAGCACTTAATCTCTGTATTGGCAAGATGTCATCTGCAGATTCTGTCATTATTATTATATTTATTGCTGATATTTTACTTTTTCATTATTACTGTGAATACTATCAAGTTAAAGTTTTTCTACATCCAATTTTTGTATTTAGCCCTCTGGACCTGACTACCGTAACCACCTAAGGTCTCTAGTTGAAATTTAAGTTATATAATCTGTGCACTAACTGTTATAACTCTCAATGCATTTTTTGTCTCACCAATATCATTTAGTCGTGGTGCTGGGTTCTGTACGAAAATTTGAGTATGGAGAATTCTTCTTCAGAAATGCTTCGTAGGTGTCTTAGTAAGTATTTTTGACCTGGGTGGACATCCGCCATATGGTAGGTTTTCCGGTTATGAAGCCATCAAAGATGGCGACCGCTCGATTGTGAAACTTGTCGTATCTCTCTTAATACTGGCCCGATTTGGATGAAACTTCAACTATTTCCACTAATCAAATCTTTGCAAAGTTAAAAGAAGAAGTGGGAAAAGTGATGAAAATGTTTGCAAATACTCAAAAGTGTCTAATTCTAAGGTATTCTAAACTTTTTTATGTCCAAATAATATAGTTTTTTTTCGTGGGTTGCTGAAATGAAACGAAGATATGGATGACCTAAAATAGTTCAGAGTGTTAAAGGATGGTGCATCAGACTTCAAACCAGATGACAAGCCAAGTATCATGTGTAATAAATGTGATGGGAGTGTGTCAAGTACTGAAAATGGCATAAGAAAAATCAAGGCAGCTGCAAAAATACGCAATGACATTGTTACTATCCGTTTAAACATTAAGTGGGGCTGCAGTGTTTTCCTACTATTTACGTAATGCCTGCTATAAACAATGCTGTCATAAGAAGTCCCTTTCAAAGATTCAAAATGACAAGGAAAGAATAGAATATGAAGATGAAGCAAGCAAATTTCAATCGACTGAGGAGCAAAATCTTAGGAAATTTGCTGCAAGGAAACGAGTACGACACCACAGTTCCCAAGCAAGTGTTACTTCTTATCTAGACCATTTATGCATATCTTTAACCAGAAATGTCATAAGCAAGTTTACCAGAAGTATAGAATAAGTGAGAGCCCAAGAGCTGAAGAGTTTTTGAAAGCCACTTTGTAATTACAAGATGATGTTTTCATTCGCATTTGTCACTTGCAAGATGTATCAAGTGTTTTTGGTTTCGATTTACAGTGTCACGTCAATAGTATATCTGGGTATTTACTGAAATACAAACGGAGTCTTCAATCAGATGGCAAAAGCACACCTCAAGTATCAGACAAGGTAGCAGCGTTTTCTTTCATAGCTCCTGATATTAAATCTGGACTAGATACAGCTATGGATACAAACCTCAGTTACATTAGAGACCAGTTTAATATACAAAATGAAAATATCAAAGTAGATAACAATGAGCTAAAACTACTCTTGAGTGATTACTTTGAAAATTGTATTATGTTTTTCCAAAGGCTAACAAACCACTCATGTTTTTTTCTTCAGGCCTTCAGTTAGAAGTAGCAGATGTCATAAGAAGTTGCAATCCTGTTACTGAATGTGCTCTTCTAGACCAGATTTAATATCAGGAGTTATGAAAGAAAACGCTGCTACTTTTTCTGATACTTGAGGTGTGCTTTTGCCATCTGATTGAAGTCTTCGTTTGCATTTCAGTAAATACCCAGATATATATATATATATATATATATATATATATATATATATATATATATATATATAATGATATACATATATATATGTATATATATATATATATATATATATGTATATATATATCTATATATATATATATATATATATATATATATATATATATATATATATATATGATCTGTAAAAATGAGTTCTGTAACAACAGAATTCCATCTAATAAAGGGAGCCCATAAAAACACCAAATTATAGAGAGAAAAGTACTATATTTCAGAGACTGCTGTCTCCCTCTTCAGGTAGATGAGTGAGAAAAGTTTACAGAAAAGGTGGTATTTATAACCAGAGGTCCATCCACAGGCAAGCCAATTTAGGTCACCCCTACTGATAATCTTCCTTTAATCTTCTTAAGTGTTGGTTGAATGAAAACCTTGATGATCGTATCTGAAATCCATGCTCCTTTTGAGATGTTCATTACCTGCCTCTCTTTTATTAAGGCCGATTCCATCATTTGACTCTTGTATCGGCAGTTGCTGCTATAAATTACATGTGACAAATTCCAGTTTATTCTTTGGTTATGTTCATTTATATGGTTGAAAATAGCCGAGTTCTGTTGTCCATACCTAACCGTTTGTGTTATATTAATCTTTGGGGAAGTGATTTACCTGTAAATCCGATATAAGATTGATCACAGTCCTGGCATGGGATCTCGTAAACCGCAGTGTCCTTAGGAGATGTCTTTTGCTGGACGTTAATCAGGGATTTGGCTAAGGTGTTTGGGTAAGTAAATGCAAAAGGGTTAGATTTTCCGAGGGTGTGGGTTATTCTCTTAATCGTGTCCAGGTGAGGAATTTTTATTTTATTGTTGGGTGTATCTCTGGTCTTGTCTTTAGGGGGTCGGTAGAAAATTACGTTTGCTTTGTGAATTGCTTTCTCAATTATATGGTCTGGATACTTAAAAGACCAAAGTTGCTTGCGAATTAGTTCAAATTCTTTTTCCAGGAATTCTGTGGAACAAATTCGTAAGGCTCTTAAGAACATGTTGCTAGCAACACCTATCTTGATAGTAATGTCGTGATAGCTAAAGTAGTGAATGTATGAAAGTGAGAACGTTGGTTTTCTGTATATGGTAAATTTGTATTCTGTCGTGTCTCTGATTATTAAAACATCAAGAAAAGGAATTTTGTTATCTGTTTCCCATTCAACTTGAAATTTGATGCTGGGCACTAATGCGTTTAATTTTGAGAGGAATTCATTAAAATTGCCCCACCTATTATCCCAAAATGTTAGGATATCATCCACATATCTCATCCACAGCATGTTTTTGGGTTTTATTGCATTTATTACCGTAGTTTCAAAGTATTCCATGTACAGATTGGCTAAAACAGGACTTAAAGGACTACCCATACTACACACAAATATTTATTTGTAGAATGATTCCCCGAATGAAAATTCGTCATTCGGGCTGTCCTAACAATAACAAAACATGACAAGGGAAAAGGCACCGAGATAGTAAATAGATATTAGTATATACGAAATATGGAAAATATCTTTAGAGGTGAATCTAAATTTAAAAAGACAGGTGGACTCATCGAAGCGTTAGCTATGGAACGGTGTCAGATGAACTAATCCTGAATTTTCATGTATACTTGAACATATAAAGAAATGTCTTTCTCACATAAGTTATAAAGATTTTGAAATTATAGGCGAAGCCCCTAACGAGCTCTATTTATCAATCTCAGAATCACTCTTCATTAAACAACTCATTTCACAGTTAAACACCCAGTCTTCCTCAATATCCCTGTATCTCTCGGGATAATATGTATGAGAAAAAGAGAAAAAAGACTAATAAAAGTAAAGTGAAAAAGTAAACTGTATCAGAAAAGGGAGAATTCACCCTTAGTTAGTGGATGTGAATCAGCTGTGCCATCTGTCATTCAGATTAACGTTCCCGATTGAATTCTTCGACAGGATTTCAAAAGTATTAACACCACTTCATTCATCACCGAAACGTAGTCAGAAGGCATTTTCTTTCGTTTTACTTATTGCTCTTTTAGATCAGTCATGATATATATATATATATATATATATATATTATATATATATATATATATATATAGTAATATATATAAGTGAAATATTGAATTAGGCTAATACTAACAAGCATTTCGACAGACACACACACATTTATGTATATATATGTATATATCTATATATATATATATATATATATATATATATATTATATATATATATATATATATATATAATATATATATATATGGACAACATGGTTCGGCAATTTTCCATCATATAAACAGCACGAACCATACCATGGAGTGTTTGTTTGTTTGTTTGTATGGTGTTTTACGTTGCATAAAACCATTGGTTATTCAGCAACGGGACCAATAGCTTTAAGTGAACCACGTCTAGAGTGAACTTCTGTCACCAGAAATACACATCTCTCACCCCTCAGTGGAATGCCCGAGCATACCATGGATTGGAACTCATCCCGAATTTTATATAATAGCAGCTGTCGATACAAATGTCAATGGTGGCATCTTTACTGATAAAACAACAAGATGATAGGATCAACCTTTCCAATGGAAGCTGGGATTCTGATCATATAGACAAGGTCTTCCTTAAGACAACAATGAAGAGGATTAAGACAATTAGCAGAACCTATGGCAGCTTAGTGACTGCCCCAGGCATCACCTAAGTGTATTTCTTCCAATATATATTTCGACAATGTAACTTCTTCTGTCCTTCTGTTGTAGGGGTGTAAGAATACTACCACCGTAGGTCCTGCGTGTCGCAAAAGACGACTGAAAGGACGGCTGCTGCCTTGCAGTCTTGCTCTTTAGTAAAACGCTAGGCCTACGGCCAATAACTGTGGAAACTGCTGCCTTTCAGTCTTGCTCTTCAGTAAAAGGCTAGGTCCGCGGCCAATAACTGTGGAAACTGCTGCCTTGCAGTCTTGCTTTTTAGTAAAAGGCTAGGCCCACGGCCAATAACTGTGGAAACTGCTGCCTTGCAGTGTTGCTCTTTAGTAAAAGGCTAGGCCCCGACCAATAACTGTGGAAACTGCTGCCTTGCATTCTTGCCCTTTAGTAAAAGGCTAGACCCACGGCCAATAACTGTGGTTGATGACAGCAAGGGCATGTGGTCATAAAAACCCCCTTTGCCAAACAATAGACCATTCCTGATGATGCTTTTAATAGAAGGAAGAGGAGAAGGCGCATCAGGCAACTGACCCCGTAATGTAGGGGTAATGGTGGGAAAGAAGATACGAAGTACGTTTGCCATTGCCTTAAAATCCAGAAAATCAAAGAGTCTGGAGTGGATGAACAAAATCAGGATTTTTTCCTTGCTAGTCGAAAAATGGGTATTAATAGAGAAGGCACATAAAGTTCACAAACATTTTCAAGGACAGTGCTAATGGCACTGTGTGTAGTCACCTTCATTTTAGCCGTGGTATGCCTCGAAGAAAATAAGTGTATCTTTTCGATAATTCTCAGTTTGCATACTGAATGCAAGAGCATGGTTGTGTTTACAGAATTGTTATTTTACCCAGTATCAAGTTTATCAGGGTAAATACTTAAGCAGGTGCCAGTTTCAGAGGATCCTCGTTTTCCTTGTCCTTCATGGCAGGACAACAAAGTGTCAAGCCTTAGTTTGCAAATTATAAGACAGTAAGATTATAGTTAGCCAGTCTCCTCTTATAAAAGGCAAGTTATCATTTGTCCTTAAGAGACAAACATTCTGGCCCCTTAGGACCTCACAATAAGTTGTGTAGCTTGCCGATGTGCCTCTTGGAGAATTTTCTTCTATACACATAGCTTGCATTCTGTTTTTGTTAAGATCTGGGTGCAAATAATCTGGAGTTGAATTTTGTCTGCAATAGAAATAGAATTCGTTGAAATCGAATATAAACAGTAAGTTAAACAGACTGCTTTAACTGAAATTGTGGATATATTATGACAATCACATAATGATGGAAATAGATCTAAAAACGTTAGGTAAGATCCTAAAACTGAAAGTAATATTCATTTCAAGAAAAACGGATACCACTTAAACAGATTAATGTTAAAGAACAAAGACTGTTTATTTTGAATGTGTATAGGGCTAAGTACCTTGTTCTGCAAAAAATAAGGAAACGAATATTACTTAAAAGCGGCAATAGTTATTTATACTCATGAGCTTAGTAACTGGTATTTGAAGAAATCTGTCCTATTAAATTGGGGTTTGTGTTTTTGTAGTGAGAAGTTTTTATAGAGAGAGAGAGATCTAATTCGAAGTCTGTGTTTGACAGTCACAACTTAACATCGACATGAGCGATCTTATGATGCAATATATTTCATTAAAACATTTTATAGAGTGCGTTTTGTTTAAAATAAGGCGTAAGTCAATGAAATCTGTTGATATTGCTTTTTTTGAAACGCTACAAAGAGGCGTAACTCTAGTTACACCTGTACGTCTCGTGAATGGTCATTCGTTTTTTAGATAAGCCCTCAATTAAAGATGATGTAATTGCAGATACACCACCTTTGTCACACTATAAAACTCGCCGCGAGAAATATAATGGTGATATAATCTCAATTTTAAATTTTTTTGTGATGCGCCACTTTGTCACGGCAGTGACGATGTATACATACAAACATACATACATACATACATTACATAACATACATACACACACACACACACACACACACACATATATATATATATATATATATATATATATATATATATATATATATATATATATATGATTGATCTTGAATCACGCAGAAGGAAAAAACGGGATGATTATACAAACAAAGTTACAACCACGAAGGGAAATTGAAATACTGGAGATGCTAATTACATTCGACTTATTCCCAAGACATGCTCACAGCAACTAAAGATACACAGAAGCAAGGGCCTATATAAATGGTGGATACAAGTCATAAAGGAATACAAAATATCTGGGAGGGCAAAGAATGGTCAACAGATTAAAATCTAAATCTACTTATTGGTAATCCTCTTTATTCTATCTTTCAGTTCCTTCTGGAACATATGTTTTATGACCGAGTCAAAAGAAAACAATCCTTGACTTGCATGAAAATTATTTACCTAGGTTAACTGAATCAAAGCAGATTCTAACAAGTTCCTTGAAATAGTGTTACAATGTGATAATATTTGTCTTTGTGTCCAATGTATTTGTGGGACTTTTCACTCTCTGCAGGGGGAGTAATACCTACAGTGCACCTTTTGCGATGCACAGTAGGCAATACTTAAGGGTTTTTGCAGCATCCCTTCAGCCCCGAGCTGCAATCTCTTTTAAACCTTTTACCTTCGATCCGTTCTAATCTCCTTTCTGCCACCTTGCTATCCCACTCTCGCACTGATTTACTTCCTCTTGTTACATCTAAAATAATTAAAGAAAAAAAAACTAAAAAAAGAAAACTAGATAATGTGTGTGTATATATATATATATATATATATATATATATATATATATATATATATATATATATATATATATGTGTGTGTGTGTGTGTATGTATGACCACCCGTGCAACCACTGCCCTGTGAGTGAAGGCTACATTGCTCTGAGGTTGCAGAGCTTTTGAGACTTTTGGAGTCCTACCCAACTAAAATCCCCAGACGAGCTTCTGTGCCATTGATTGTGGAACTTCTTATCTGTGGTGTCTGCTGGTGTAGCCATTGTGGCCATTCCTTGGGGATTTTCATGGGTGGAGGAGAAGTATTCAGGTTATAAGATTCTGGCTGTTCATGACTGTTGGGTTTTAGTAACTTAAGGGATGCTGCTGCTCACTCCTGGAGAAAAATCATTTGCTTAGGCTAACTATGTTGCTCAGTTGGGAGCTGCGACACGTTTGGGATCGTCTAACTACAGGGAGACCGTATGTTAGCGTGACAGTGAAAAAAAGGTATCCTGGCTACGAACTATGGAAAACTGTCCATGGATAAGTGGGTGCAGCGACTGTGGGAGTACTCAACCAACCCCCCTTTTTTTGTTTTCAACTGGTCACAAAAGAAAGAAATAAAACTCAGATAGAAATATTGAACCCAAGACTAGAACAGAGAATGACCCAAGAAAAGTTAAAATGAAAACATGTATGTGCAAAATTCAAAGTAAACAAGTATTGCGCAGACTACAAAGAGGCACGCACATCAAAGCTAGGTAGCCTCAGTGTCTGTCTCTTCTGTTAACAAGAACAAGGGATAACTAAGCTGAAAAAGGAAGTAGAAAAAATATCAAAGGAACTAAAGAAGCTGGCAAAGGGCATACTCCAAGGCAAGGCAAGAGATGAAAGGATGGAAAAGGAAATTGGAGAGCTAAGAGAAGGGACAAACCTTGAAAGAGAGATACAGGAATTGAACAACGACATAGTAGACAACGGAGAGAGTATAGTGGAGATTAAAAAGCAATTGCTTAAGGCTAGAACCAGAAATGAAACTGATACAAACACTAGACAAGGTGCAAAGAGAGAAGCTTACAAGGATAAAAATGATGAATTCAAGAGAGCTGTTGGTAGAAGAGTGATAGCAGACAGAAAACACAATTGTCCCCCAAAAGGAATAAGCACATCAAAAAGATTTGCTGTGCTCCTAGAAACAGAGGAGGAAACAACCTTAATCGGAGATTCTCGAGTAAACGATCAGGGGTTAAATTTTGTGGCCAAAAATAGAAATAAGAGAAAAGTTAACTCTTACCCAGGTGCAGGAGCAAAGGAGATAGCCGAGGCAGTGAAGAAAATCAAAGTGGAAAGTAGAAAAAGTGCAATTATAGTGCAGGGAGGAGGAAACGAATTATTTCTAAAAGATGGAATATCTGGCCAGACAGAAGGCCTTGTAGCCAACCTGAGGAATGTTGTAGAAAATATCCGTGGGAAACCAATAACGACATTCTTATGGGAATTCTGCCTAGAATCAATGTAAGGCACTACTTCCTCAGCAAGACAATTGGAATCAGTGACAGACTGGAGTAAATATGCCAAGAAAAGTGTCAGGTTCTTAAACTTTTGGGACAGATTTTTAAAGAATAAAAGACTATATAAAAGAGATGGAACTCACTTGAATTTGAAAGGAGCAAAATTACTGGGAAACCTTAACGAAAACCTCTTGAAGCACCTAAGTGAACTGAACATTCAAGGGAAGATGGAAGTCAGAAAGCTCCCAGAATTTGGTTAGTAATACCACTGCAGGAAACAGTGAAAATAAGGGTAGTCAATGAAGCCACCGAGGACAAAAGAGAAGAGAGGAAAGGCCCTCGGAGTGGCACACTTTAATGCATTAAGGTTTCTAAGTTATTATAGGCCTTTTATAAAAAATTTTGCTACTTTAGCCAAACCTTTGACAGAACTAGCCAAAAAGATGTTAAATATGAATGGAAGAATGAACAAGAAACAGCTTTTCAAACATTAAAGAGCAAAATGACCACGAACCCTGTTTTGGTGTACCCAGATTTTTCAAAAGAATTTTATTCAGCTTGTGATGTCTCAAGTACATGACTAGGAGTTGTATTGTTACAAAAGGCCAAAACTAGGATAAGGATAGTATATTATGCCAGTAGAGCTTTAAACCCAGCAGCAAGACATTATAGTACCTCAGAAAGAGAGTGTTTATCTCTATATTGGGGATTAAAAAAGTATAAACACATACTTTTGGGTCATAAAGTTAATGTGCCTACTGATCACAAACCCATTTGTGACTTGTTTAAAAACAGAGCCTTCTCTAATAACATAAAATTCAATAGACGGTTCATTAGAGTATTAGAATTTGCCCCAGAATTCAGATATAATCATTACAACTAATACCTTTTGTTTTAGTTGTCAAGTAGTAGATTTAGATTTAGAAAGAGTAAAAAAAACAACAAGCAAGAGATGAAGAAATCAGACAAATAGCAGGATAACTATTACTAGATGAATCCTTAAAACCTGATTTTCAGTTAATAAAATGTTTGTTGTATAAAATACCGACAGAGAAAAATGGTTGTTCTCAATTATACATCCCAAAAAACACTTAACCAGAGAAGTTTTAGAACTAACACACTCATATAAGTTAGCAGGACATCCTGGAATTAAAAAGACAACAAGAATCATAACCAACAATTTTTTTGGCCAAATTGTAGTAAAGATGCCAAGAATTTTGTACAAAACTGTATAGTTTATAACCAATATAAAGGTAACGTAAATCTTAAAGCTCCGTTTGAAAAATATTCATTAGAATTAAATCCATTCCAAGTAGTGACTATGGACTTTTTAGGTCCATTTCCCAGTACTATTAGAGGAAATAAGGAAATATTAGTCTTCTTAGACTATCTAACACGATGTGTAGAAATAATACCAGTAAGAAACAGAGATGCAGGTACAATAGCCGAAGCTCTTAAATCTAGAATTATCATAAGACTTTCATGTCCCCAAGTTCTTTCTGATAACGCTGCTGAGTTTACTAGTGATAATGAACCATCTAATGAATTTTATGTTATTAGAGAGGTCTCTCTTTTTAAACAAGTCACAAATGGGTTAGTGATCAATAAGCGCATTAATTAAACCCCAATATAGAGATAAACACTCTATTTCTGTGGTACTATAATGTCTTTTGCAGGTGATTAAGAGTGAGGGTTATTCATACAACTTTCATTGTAGAGGTTCAGGTGTTATTTCTGTCTGATACTTATGCATTAAAATTAACGATTTTTCTTAGTATTTTCTTTGCCCACTTGAATTGATTTTGCACACGCTATTGAAGGGAGATACTATTCCACCATTGTGGACTTAGTATTGTGTATGGTGAATACTTTTTGATAAGTGGAAATTGTGTATAGTGTGGTGGAAGTGAAACCAGCCATCACAATACATATGTATAGAAGTGAATAATTATCACATCGAACAGTGATTCATTTATATATCATTCGAGCTACAAATGTCCTTTAATATGTTGGCTGACTTGATAGCGTCACTGTCTGTCCTGATTTCGTTCCCGTCCACTTGGACAGTGGCTCGATCCCATGTGGGGACGAAATTATTATCAACTAAAAAATTCCCCTTCGGTACATATATGAAAATGTATCAATTCCGAGGTAGAGTAAATTTAGATATTAAAGGACATTTCTAGCTCGAATGATATGTATAGAAGTATGAAGACAGGAACAATAACTCAAGGATAAATATATTGGAGTAGGGAGACGCGTTCTGTCATTTATCCGTTTATTTAGTGCCGACGTTTCGTATCAGCTTGATACATTTTCCAGGCTGAAATGATTACACGTCAATTGTGTATAAGTAGTAAAATATACACATGTTGTTTGACCAAAAACCCATAATTAAAAACCAGAATAAAAACATAATAAAAAACAGAAACACAGAATAACAGTGAAAGGGGCTAAGGAGCAATGCAGGGGGAAAAAAGGGGAAAAAATTAATTTAAAAAATGATTAACAACATATATTATAATATTATATATATATTATACTATATATAATATATATATATATGTACTATATTGTATTGTCTGTTATATATATATAATTATATATATATATATTAATATAGTCTATATATTATATATAAATTATCGTCTATAATATCATAATATACATATCCTAATAATAATACTAATAATAATAATAATAATAATATAATAATAATAATAATAATACATAATAATAATAATGATATAATAATACTAATAATAATAGAACGAACAATACACCTACCCACAGCGGTAGCGTAAGGAGAACTGACACGAAACATTGTTATGGAGGAGTGCAAACAAAGCAACAGGTAATTAGGCAATAAACAGTTGGGTGGAAGATGACTGGGAAGAGTAGGTACAGTTAGCTTAATCATTATTGATTCAAGGGTGGTTAGTTTCGTCTATATGTCGGGTTCTTCCTACAATTTAATTAAAATGACTGGCATCCATGTGTGTTTTGGAACTTTTTCTGTGATTTCTTATTTTAGATTGTTCTGGATTTGATAGTCGACAACCCGTTCTGTAGCTAATTTCTTGAAGAGAGGAAATCTGGACTTTTACCATTCAGTAAAATAAATTTATGATAATTGAGTGGGCAAAAGACATCCCTTCTCTCTCTCTCTCTCTCTATCTATATATATATATAATATATATGAATATATATATATATATATATATATATATATATATTAATCTCATATTAGATTTGTTCTTTTCTGCTAATTTTCGGCTGGTACAGAAAATGGCTGAGGACCGCCCCCAAATTAGAAATTAATCCAAAATCCGTCTGAGGTAAGAACCAAAGCAATAAAAGCAGGCAACGGAAGGAAATCTCACTCACCGCTCACCCTCTCAGTCTCCAGCACACGGCTCCAACACCTGCCCTTTGTCGTGCCCTTACTCTCCACGTGCTGCCCCTGGACCATTGCCGGCAGAATTTGGACTAAGTCCCTCCTCCATTGGTGCCCTTGAAAAGCGGGATCCTATGATCAACTCATAGTAAAGTGCAGGTTAGCGCAAGTTACCTTTTATATTTTTCTGCATTTCTTTCCGTCATTTCCTTGTGTCTGTGCTTGCGCGACATTTCATCATTACTCGTAGCCAATTCCCCCCCCAACAGCTGTGCTCCCCGGTTCTATAAACTACTCTGATCTAAGAGCTGTGGTTCCTTTGAATGTTGTGTAATAATGCTTACTGCTTGATTGCCCCACTGATATTTGCAAATGCTAAGAGAATTCACTCAGGGAGGTAACGTAAGTATTTGTCTGCGTTCACACCTTCCCTTCAATACAGTAAATTTCTGTGAAATAATTGAGTCTATCCTTTCCCACTGAGGAAATTCTGAGAATGTAAAGGCATGTATGTCCAGACGAGCGGGCCTGATCTGCAGGCAAGCATGTCATCGGGCTCATATACCGGGCAAACCAGCGAAATAGTCGTGCCCGTGTTGAGTGAAATCACCAGTCAGTTCTCGGTGATCTGAGGCAAGTACTGGAGGTACGACCCTGACAGACTTACGTTATCATAGGGGCCCCATAAACTAAAAATTCAAAGGACTGCTTTATCATAGATCTCTATAACTTGAGCATCACTTGGCATTTAGTATACAAGCAAATAGAGAAAACCAATGGATTAGGTAACTGGATCTTACATAAGTAAAGAAATTAACGTAAGCAAATGCCTTATCAATACATAAATACAAATATGTACAATACATATATATATATACATATCTATATATATATATATATATATATATATATATATTGTATGCATATATATATATATATATATATTATATATAATGTATAAGTAAAAGAAAAAGCCACGAAGGGAAGTGAAACAATGGAGTTACCCCATTGTTTCACCTTCTATCGTGTCTTTTGCCTTTAACTATACATCATATATCTATCTATCTATCTATCTATATGTATATATGTATATATATATATATATATATATATATATATATATATATATATATATATATATATATATATATATAATACATACACACACTAATACATGCATATGCAGTCGTGGCTCTTTATACTGACACCAAATATCTTGAACTATTGTAGTTCCCAGAGTAAAATCAAAATTGCGACAGAATGAAAAACATTTGTTGATAGGGCTTCTTTTTGGACACAGTTTTTACCAAGCCAGGAAAGAAAGGCTTTACAAAAACATTCCTGTTTAGTCCAGCTCTTCTTCAAGGTCATTTGCTCAAATGTCTATTGTTATTATGAAAAAAAAAAGCTGTTCATTTGGCAATTTTGCTTCATACAAAATCCAGACTCTCTCTCTCTCTCTCTCTCTCTCTCTCTCGTGGACCGTTTTAGTAACTTTTATTTCATTTCTATTCGAATACCAGTCTCTCTCTCTCTTGTAGACCGTTTTGGTGGTTGTTATTTCATTTCTGTTCGAATTCCAGTCTCTCTCTTTTCAGTTATTGTTTCTTTATATCTAGTCGAATTCCTCTCTCTCTCTCTCTCTCTCTCCTCTCTCTCATGTTGCTAAAAATGTCAGTGTTGCTTCCAATGGAGCCTCTTCTGTTTTGCTGTGTCGCCTGTTTGCATCTTGTTTCGGATGAATCGCTCTACCTTTGCTAGGAGTGTATGGAATCGGTAGCCATGATGGAATGTAATTACACTCATTCCCATATAGTAGTTTTTATAATCATGTTCATAGGTATATTGTAGTTATGTACTATTGTTGTATGGCTCCCGTAAACATCTCTCGTATTTAGCCAATCTTTGCACCACACTCGCGTCTTTTTTCTTTATACATACGTAAATTATTATAGAGCACAACAGTTTCTTTTCTGAGCAATACTAGCCACCATGTTTTTCGTACGACACTCGACAGTGTGCTGGCATCATCGGGCAAGTCCACCCATTAACTCTGCCGTTTGGACAACACTCACGGGTAAACCCAGTAGAATTTCTTCACCTACAGCGCTCCCCGGCTAGCACGCCCGCTTGTCTGGACAGGCCTTTAGATTTATATTAAGCAAATCGGAGTATTGGCGGCATCACCGGATATGTTCAACCATTTATGTGTCGCATACGTGTTTATAGGACATCCTGTGTTACAGATATCTTGCTACATCCATCATTGTTGTGTGAGGTGGACCTCTCATTCTTTGTAAGAAGCACTGGCTTAAATTCTTGCTGCAACCCCCACACGTGTCGGTCCCTCCGAACACTTGTTCTAGTGCTACGAGCAACTGTTTCCAGTATTAAGTCGAACCTTGAGGGTCATTAGTGCCCTATCTGGCGCCTTGCATATATAGAGTAACTAGAGTGTAAACACATCCCCTGTAAATTTGAAATCTGGAGAGAAAAGGTCAGATCAGGTAGGAGCAAAGATTAGTCATGGGGTTAATAGGTATGTTAGCTGTCCCTGTAGTTACCCTTGTCCCAAGAACTATATTCCTGTAATCTCCTGTATCCTGGTCTTAATTACTCTTTCAGGAATGCTGGCACTCCTTCACTAATGTCTTGCTCTTTCTGGAGCTAGGTATCTGGGCAAATAACAACTCGTCCTTACCCAATGCTCGTCAAAGTAACACCTTCGCCTACTATATCTGATCTCTTGTCATACTTTTATGTTTGGGCCAACCACGTGCAACTAAGTCACAAGAGGTCTGGGCTCTTACATTACCCCTGAGTGATTAATGGAGGGCATAATGGATATGTAGATGATATTCTAACATTTTGGGATGATAGATGGGGCAATTTCAATTAATTCCTTTCAAAATTAAATGCATTAGGGCCCAGTATCAAATTTAAAGTTAAATTTTTAATAATTAGAGACACGAGACAATACAAATTTACCATATACAGAAAACCAGCGTTCTCACTTTCATACATTCACTACTTTAGCTATTACGACATGCCTATCAAGATAGGCATAGCCAGCAACCTATTCTTAAGAGCCTTACGAATTTGTTCCTCAGATTTGCTGGAAAAAGAATTTTAACTAATTCGTAAGCAGCTTTCGTCTTTAAGATATCCTGACCATATAATTGAGAAAGCAATTCACAAAGCAAACATAATTTTCTACCGACCCCCTCAAGACAAGACCAGAGAGACACTCAACAATTAAATAAAAATTCCACACCTGGACAGGATTAAGACAGTGACCCAGACAACGGAAAATCTAAACCTTTTGCATTTACTTACCCAAATACCTTCAAATATAGACAACAGAACTCAGCTAATTTTAACCATATAAATGAATCACAGAATAAACTGGAATTTGTCACATATAATTTACAGCAGCGACTGTTGGTACAAGAATCAGATGATAACATCAGCCTTGATTAAACAGAGACAGGTAAAGAACATCTCAAAGGGCGCATAGGATTCAGATGTCATTGATAAAGTTTTCCTTAAACCAATGCTTAAGAGGCTTAAAGAAGGATTATCAGTGGGAGTGACCTAAATTGGCTTAACTGTGGATGGATCTCTTGTTATAAATATCACCTTTTCCGTCACTTTTCAAATTCATCTAACTGAAGAGAGAGAGAGACACCAGTCTCTGAAATATTGTATTTTCTCTCTATAATTTGGGATTTGTATGGGCTCCTTTTATTATATACACACACACGACACACAGACACAGACACACACACACACACACACACACACACATATATATATATATATATATATATATATATATATATATATATATATATATATATATATATATTATATATATATATATATATATTTTATATACATGTGTCATGATGTATGAAGGGGGCTCCAACCAGCGTGGCAAGACAAAGGCTGACTTCCAGTCAGGGAGAGGACACGTCTGTCCTACAGGAGCAACTAGCTAAGAGTGAGAGCAGATGAGGGTGTTTTCGAATGGCCTGGATTTCACACACAGTCTCCGGCATTGTCTGAAAGATGCGAAAACACAACCAGCGAATTTTTTTTTTTTTGGGGGGGGGGGAAGATGTCATATGCTAGGAATTCCTAAAACCCACATCGAAGCCTATCTAATCCTGTGACCTGCCATTATTACCCTAAACTCGAGGCCTATAGTTAACGTCTTATTTTCTCCCACTGCTACTAACGGAAATGCCTATCTTTGGCCTGTTTCGTGTTTCCCGCCTAAAGTCAGCTGATTAGGCGAAAAATGGCTGCTCTTCTAGCAATTGAATAATTTAAAAAATGCTGGGTAAACGAGGGAATAAAAAACCTTAATAGCTCCCACTGTTAAGAAGGCATTCACTCCCTTTCAGGCGTGAAGGCCTTGGCTAACTAAGTTGATCGTCTCGACTACCCAGTTCTCCTAATCTAACTGAGGTTTTTAGAGCAGCGAAATTGCTAACTATAATGGCCTACCTAACTTATAGGTGGAGATGGTAAGTGTATTACTTACTGAATTAATGTAGTCTAGCCTAAGTGAGAACTACTGGTTGTCTGTGACGACAGTCTACTCTACCCCTATGTAAGGTTACTTTGAAAATTCTACTTGCTATTTCTCTAAGGCCCTGGTACTAAATATTAGCCTAACCTATTCATTACAATTAATTAGAGACACAATCATTCCGGAGTGTGGTATGCACTGCAGAGGTTTATCGACCTGAATTGTTAAAATATGTAAGATAAGGTAATGATGCGTGAGGGTGATGAGTGATTAGTAGTGTACCAGGATGAAAATATAATGAGGTAATTATGACATTTATGTGAGGGTCAGTGACACAAGTTCTAGGGGGGTTTACAGAGTTAGTCCACTGGCAGAGATCAGGCTGGCTACCTTCTCTATGTAGGTGCCAGGATCACTCTGCAAATTAATGTGACACTGTACCTAGGGCACAGGTGCCAAGGAGAGCATGTGGCTCTTTGGTTAGTGTGTTAATTTGCATCCCTTCTTCTTCTTATTCCTTCAGGGCCTGGCTACACCAGTCCTAGGAGTTGACAGAGGCACCGACTCTGGGGAAGGTCCATAAATGCCATCAGGAGCAGAGGCAGTGGTAGTCTTAGGGACTACAGGCGAACACCCTACTTCGGTATCTACAGCAACTGTCGTCTAGCCTAAGTGAGAACTACTGGTTGTCTGTGACGACAGTCTACTCTACCCCTATGTAAGGTTACTTTGAAAATTCTACTTGCTATTTCCCTAAGGCCCTGGTACTAAATATTAGCCTAACCTATTCATTACAATTAATTAGAGACACAATCATTCCGGAGTGTGGTATGCACTGCAGAGGTTTATCGACCTGAATTGTTAAAATATGTAAGATAAGGTAATGATGCGTGATGGTGATGAGTGATTAGTAGTGTACCAGGATGAAAATATAATGAGGTAATTATGACATTTATGTGAGGGTCAGTGACACAAGTTCTAGGGGGGTTTACAGAGTTAGTCCACTGGCAGAGATCAGGCTGGCTACCTTCTCTATGTAGGTGCCAGGATCACTCTGCAAATTAATGTGACACTGTACCTAGGGCACAGGTGCCAAGGAGAGCATGTGGCTCTTTGGTTAGTGTGTTAATTTGCATCCCTTCTTCTTCTTATTCCTTCAGGGCCTGGCTACACCAGTCCTAGGAGTTGACAGAGGCACCGACTCTGGGGAAGGGCCAGAAATGCCATCAGGAGCAGAGGCAGTGGTAGTCTTAGGGACTACAGGCGAACACCCTACTTCGGTATCTACAGCAACCGTCGTAGAGGTGGAACCTACTGCAGGGGAGGCCCTCACTTCGGCTGCTGTGACAGCCGTCATAAGGTGAAAACTCCAGGCTAACTGCTGGTCGGGCAGTTCCTGGTCATTCAGAGGAGGTGTAAAGGTGAGGTCTGCCGGAGGTTCATCCTCGGCCGACAGAGGTGATGTCGAAGAAGACTCGTGGACTGGAACTGGGCTGCGTTGAGCTCCATGCTTTTTGGAGGATCTCCTGTAGGAGTATCCTTGATTAGGTTAGGTGCTGGCACTAACTCGGGGCCAGGCTCAGAGGTCAAGGTTTGTTGTGGCTCTACATCCAGGCTGGATGGAGCATGGCACTGCTCAGTGCTGCCAAGTGGCACTGGCAGAGAAGTGACGTCAGGTGTACCTGGGACGGGTACTGGAGGTGCAATACCTCTCAGCGTGCCTGTGGTGACGGGAGACAGAGGCTCCTGTCTCTGGTGGAAGGCTGAGCCTTTCTGAGGATGGACAGTGTCCGCTGCGCACAGCTTGCTAGGGCACCTGGGCCAATTCATGGAGTGCCCCATTATGTTGCAGGTTTTGCAATGGAACTGTGAGTGATCAATCTCCCTCCTTGGTGACGGGGGAGACTGTTGGTGGCCGTACTTCTGGGAGGAAATAGGACTTGGATGGCTCCATGCTTTGGAGTAGTTTGTTGTGGGGTTAGGACCCCTAGGTTTTTGGAAAGGAGAGGGGGACAAAATGTCTTGCCCTAGGAGGAGGTCATAACCTCCTGGAATGTAGCTTGCAACTGCAAGAGTACGAACTTTCGAAAGGTGAGGTCGTGTGACTCTCACTTGGACTGTTGGAAGGATCAACTTAATATGGTTGATACCTTCAATGGTAATAAGTTGACGTCTGTCAACGTTAGCCCCTTGGGGGATTCGATCTTCCCATATCAGGGAGATTTGAGTGCCAGAGTCGTCAAAGGCTCAGACGTGGCATAGCGGATAATGACTTTGGAGGGGTGCAATGGTTATAGGGCCCTTAGCTGGGGGTCCTAATGAAGATGAATTGGTAACTGCCATTGTGATGGTGGGAATATTGTGATTTGCGCACCCTCCATTGTTGGCAGACATGTGACCCTTGTGGCCACAGTCCTGGCAGAACTTGTTCCAGAACTTCTTCCGTGGCACTGGATAAGGCCGAGATGGTACCACAGGTTGCGAATCTGTAGGGTCACCAAGGCTTGTAGTGTGCTCTGGCACAGGTGAAGAGTCCTCTTTGGCAGTGATTAGATGTGGGGAGGTTATGGAAGACTCCTTTGAATTATCCTCAGGAACAAGTCCGAGGTTGACTAGTTGGCTCACTTCCGGAGGCAGGCGGTCAAATGGTAAGAGGCTGGCAGGATGCAGCAGGACTGTGAGGCACAGTGGGTGTACGGCTGGAAGCTTGCCGAGTGATTTCTTCATCTATGACAGCTAGCTCATGCTTTCTCTCTTCTTCACTTGCCTTCCTTTCTGCTTCTCTTTCCTTTCTCTCTGCTTCTTTCTCTTTTCTCTCTGCTTCTCTGGCTTTTCTCTGTTTTCTCTTTCTTCATCTTCTTGCTGGTGCGCGGCATCCTGCTGTGCCTTCACCTACTGGCCGAAGGTTGGTCCAGTGTAAGTGGCCTCCTTGCCCAGAGTCATGAGGGTTCGGAGCCTCTCTAGCTCTAAGGCAAAGATGTTGTGGGAAGCAGGGTAAGACATTTCCCTTAGGCTATGCAGTAGAGGCTGAGTTGATATGGAAAAGATGGCCAGGAATAGTACTGGATGGAATGGGAGTGTTGGTAACGTGGCACTCACCTAGAAATGGGTTCTGCAATGTGGTAATGTGTCTGAGAAGGCTGGGTGCTCTGTGGCACTTGGGAAGTGTCCCGTAAGTTGGTGGTACTTCGTGAATGGCACCCTCTAATGAGGTGAGAAAATCAAATGGAGTTTGCCATGCAGAGGTCACACTGATGGGCATTTCTAACTTGGGGAGATGCAATGGAATAGGCAACCTGTAGGTCCAATACAGGTGCACGGCACTTATGGAGTCGTTCCTTGGCAGCACTATTAGAGTGCTGATGTAACGGCACTTATGGAGGCGTTCCTTGGTTGGGTGATCCGGGATAGCGGATACACTAATGAAATGGGTGTTCCGTAAGATGGATACGCAGGTAAATAGCTACCTGTACGTCTGATACAGGTGCAGCGGCACTTATGGAGGCGTTCCTTGGACAGCACTAATAGAGTGCTGGAAATGGGCGTTCCGTAATGGCGGATACACGGGTAAATGGTTACCTGTACGGCCTGTACAGTTGCAATGGCACTTATGGAGGCATTCCTTGGACTGCACTGGTTGTGTGCTGGTATTGCGGCACTTATGGAGGCGTTCCCTTGACAACACTTAGGGCAAGTATTGCGGCCATTATGGCGGCGTTCCTTTGTTGAGTGTTCCGAAGGAGCACTGATCCTCGTACATGGAAACACTAATGAAATAGGTGTTCCGTAATGGCAGATATGCGGTTGAATGGCTACCTGTACATCCTGTACAGGTGCACGGCACTTATGGAGGCATTCCTTGGACAGCACTAGTGGAGTGCTGGTATTGTGGCACTTTGATTGCACTGGTGGCGTGCTGGTGTGTCCCGTCGGACGGCACTAAATGCAGTATATACTCAAATATACTGAAGGGAAATGACACTCTGTTCGTGGCAGAGTGTAATGGTAGAGGAGAAAACGTAAAAAGGGGGAGTATTTCAGCTGCCAGTCGATGGACAGTGTCACGAATTAGTGGCACTGTAAAATGGTAAGGCCTGACGTGCACTGGTGGTGGCCAGTCCTAGACTGGGAGGGGCTTCCTTGTATGGAAGTACTGAGGTTGCATGGGCACACTGTGCAGTTTGTGCTTGCTGTATATGCAAGTCTTCTAATAACGCGAAAAAGACCACTCGAGTTTGTGTGCGAGAGTTTGGCTGGCAGGCCTGAGAGAGCGCATGCACGCTGATGCGCTAAGCAAGCGTGCTGCAGTTACCAATGCTTGAAATGTAAGCTAAGTTAAAACGAATTCCCCTAATATATCACAGACAAAAGAATTGTACACTTCTTTTGCCGTAACTATTAGTAGAACACTCCTAATTTGAAAATGCTCAGTCCTTGGCTGAAGTACTCGGTAAATGAAATAATGGCTTGCAAGACTGCAATGGACACAGGTGTGTATCACGCTCAGTATAAATGAAAGTCACAAGAGACTAAGAATGTTGATGCTTTCAGCATAGGTAAGAAATGTAGTACTCCTGGATTTTTGGATAATAGGTTCTCTCTCTCTCTCTCTCTCTCTCTCTCTCTCTGAAAGCATAGAAATAGTATAGGACGAACTCCCTTGTATGTATTCGAACTAATAATGTTAGTTTGATATGACGCATCTTGCATTGAATGATTTCCTTACGTAAATTTTAATGGTAGAATTGCTTTTGAATAAGTTTATGAAAATAGAACGGGCTAGTGATGAACAATTTTCACGTTACTGGTAGCGACTTGCGCTAAAATGAGTGATTTACAATGACGCGTTTACGTTAACAATTCTTTTAATTTAATTTATGTTTAAGGTAACTAGCTCCCTGTGACAAGTGAAATGACGGTAAGGATGTTGAAAAAAATGTTAGCAAAACATTTGTAAATGCAAAGGATACGTTAAGTACAAAGTGAAATGAAACTTTCGCTCAGCGAGCGAGTGAGTGATGCTAAGTGAAATGTGCGGGAGGCGAGCCAAATGGTGGTTTTGAAATTAGCTGATGACTGTAAACGGAGTGCAATTGACAACGCAATGTTATCTTTTTATTCAAGGCCAATTAACATTAAATTTTCTGGCAGAATGATAGATACTAGTATGGAGATTGATATAATTTACGTTAAAACATCAAGATTTACGTTAATTGGCTTAAATCATTGAGATAACCCTTTTAGTTGTGAATGCTTTGCTTTGTGTGCGAGAGTTTGGCTGGCAGGCCTGAGAGAGCGCATGCACGCTGATGCGCTAAGCAAGCGTGCTGTGGTTACCAATGCTTGAAATGTAAGCTAAGTTAAAACGAATTCCCCTAATATATCACAGACAAAAGAATTGTACACTTCTTTTGCCGTAACTATTAGTAGAACACTCCTAACTAGCTAGGCTTGCTAATACATAAAATAAACCCTGGCAAAGCACTTCCTAGTTTTAACTAGTACTTTCTGGCATCTATCTAACACACTGGCTCGTGTCTCCTACACACTGAAGCCTGTTAACACAGAATTTGCAGAGCTAATTTGCGTGACGCTAAAATAACCCTCTGGTGCTTTCGCCGTTACATAATTCGCTAACTTAGAGAAACATATATTTAAAACACTTCTAGAATAACTAATAAACGTACCTTAAGCTAACAATGGTTATAAGAATAATCATATTAGATGAATGATATGCCTTATCGTGAGTCTGTGTATGTGTCTCCTGTGCATTTATGAACGTTTTTTCGATTTACGCTTTGTAAAAGTCATTTACAGTTTACGTTTTTAAGGGAATAACGCGATTTACGAGCTTTTAAACAGCCCCAGGGATCGATCCTGGCTTAAGGTCTGCCACTCTTATGTTTTGGGATGGCCAAATACTTAAAGGGAAAATATTAGAGGGAAACAATATAAATAGAGGGCTTCTGACTTACCTTGGATAACTATAAAAAGGATTGATTTGGTTAGTTTACTCTAGAAGGTTGCCATTAAAAACCAGCTAATTAATTTACATTAATTTATTTACAAGAGGCCTTTGAATGGCCTGGGATAAGGCAAGGCAACTTGGCCGCATGTGGACCATTCCTATCTCTCACAATGGGGGAGAGCTGGCAAAAATCAGATTTACTTCATTGCTGGTTTCCAAAATTAATCATAGGTATCTTGCATTAAAAGGAAGCACTTGCGAGCGATGAGACATGACACGTGACTCAGCAAAGTCTCGAAATTAGTCCCAGATCGACACAAAATAAAATAAGGACTTCTTGCACTATAATTCAGCTGGGGAGGAACTCTAGTGTTTAAATGAAATATTCAATGAAAACTTAATCTTGAACAGGTCACGAGGGTAACACGTGCCCCGAAGGTGACAAAGGAATTTCAGTAGAGAAGTGATAAAGGGAGATTTGAAATGGAAATAGCAAGATTTGTCTTGGAGGAATAGAGCTGGTTGGATTTTGCACTTTCAAGACATACCTTTGATCCTTAGAAGCTTGAACATGTGTCGTGATGTATGAAGGGGGCTCCAACCAGCGTGGCAAGACAAAGGCTGACTTCCAGTCAGGGAGAGGACACATCTGTCCTACAGGAGCAACTAGCTTGGACTGAGAGCAGATGAGGGTGTTTTCAAATGGCCTGAATTTCACACACAGCCTCCGGCATTGTCTGAAAGATGCGAAAACACAACCAGCAAATTTGGGGGGGAAAAAATGTTCTATGCTAGGAATTCCTAAAGCCCACATCGAAGCCTATCTAATCCTGTGACCTGTCCTTATTACCCTAAACTCGAGGCCTATAGTTAACAGCTTATTTTCTCCCCCTGCTACTAACAGAAATGCCTATCTTTGGCCTGCTTCGTGTTTCCCGCCTAAGTCAGCTGATTAGGCGAAAAATGGCTGCTCTTCTAGCAATTGAATAATTTAAATAAATGCTGGGTAGACGAGGGGATAAAAAAACAAAAAACGTAATAATATATATATATATATATATATATATATATATATATATATATATATATATATGTATATATATATGTGTGTGTATTTATATAAATATATAAAAAAATAAATAAATAAATAAATATATATATATATATATATATATATATATATATATATATATATATATATATATACAATATATATATATATATATATATATATATATATATATATATATATACTATATATATATATTATATTATTATATATATATATGTCAATATCGTCCACAGGAGAAAAGAGAATAAAAGACTCTAGTAGCTCGATAATTTCGCCTTCCACCAGGCCTCTTCGAGAGCTTTATTTTAACTAAACAGAATGAGTATTACAAAAATTCATAAACACTTTCCCACTGGAAAATAAAATTAACATAATTGTCAAAGTAAAAATTAGGTTGTTTAAATCATAAACAAATGGTCAAATCAGCAATTCAAACAGGTTAAAAGAGAGAACTATTCAACGATTTGGTGATTGGTCATT
>NC_061090.1:75124128-75136628 GCF_015104395.2 Macrobrachium nipponense | reverse complement strand
GTATTTATGTAATGCTTCTTCTGTTGGTAAAAAAAAAAGTTAGAAATTTATTTGTTTCCTGATATATTTTGCCCTAGCTCTTGTTTTGTGTGGGGGGGGGGGGGGGGGGTCAGGGGTGGTTGGTTGGTGGCAGGGGGACTAATTCTAATTTTGCCAGTTGAACGAGACGGTAAAACTTTCTCAAGTTCAACAAAAAGAAAACATGACCTTGAACGGAACGAAATCTATATAAATGTTGCAAGTACATATCACATCTGATGATGGCGCCTGAACATCTGAAAAGAAATGAAAGAAAAAAAAAAAAAAACACGTAAAATGGCAGCAAGATACGTAGGAGGTCCATAGGGCCTTGAAAGATTTGAATCAAATGAGTAAATGAAAAGAAATATAAACCCTTGACTTTGATTGTATGCAACCTCAGCATAATATGTAAGAGAAACCTGCCGACAGAACCCTGGAAATAAGTCCTCATGACGGGAGAATTGCATACCCCAAGGTCTTGGCATACCCGATGCACTTTCTGGTAAATGGTGACGTTCAGGTTCCTTAGTTCTTGCGGGTCTCAGAATCCCCCTCTTTATCAGTATCATTAGTATCATTAAGTATGTTGCTACCTTCGTCCTGTTACTGACATTTTTATAAAGAAGAATAACTGCATAAGAGTTGGAGAAACTGATGACAGATGGCGATTTAGTGAAGCGCCTGTTATCAATAGCCACTTGACTCTCAATATCGGATTCTTCTTAATGCAAAGGAAAGAAAGGTTCAAATACACTTCACATGAAATATAATGAGCACAAGATTCTTTCAACCCGCAAAGGAACATGCAATAAAGATTTGTGACACGTGATAGATGTTTCACAGAGATTTGAATGTTGTCAAAATAAGTCAGTTACTAAATACTGCCAGAGCGGATAAACAGCCAGTTGCAAGCGACATCTCTATACGAAAACCACATCGAACTGTTATTTTCTGTACCCGCAACCGTTGCGTAACGTAGGGAAAATAACGATTGTTTGCCAAAATGAATATGAATTCTGTTTTGTTTGCTGCTCATATTTACCGAACAAACTCTAAATAGCTTTCGAAAACGTAATATTATCACTGTCGTAGTGGGGCTGTGGCTAGGGGCGTCCTTTCCTTGTGCTCTCTCATCTATCTGCATGACTTCATACTGTTCCAAGTATGTATTCAGTGATTACTGTCGCTGGCGTTATTATACATAGTAGAGCTGGCGAGGAATAAAAACAAGCAGTTTCATGTACTTAGGTTCTGTCATAAGTAAAGACGGTTGATGTAAGAGTGTGGTCTGGCAAAGAATTAAAGCAGGCGGGGCTGAATGGAGACAGGTTAGCAGAAATGAGGATAGGGGAGACCGGGGCTAGTTGGTACACTTTTTACAATTTTGGTTATTGCGAATATTAAACAAACATTTTTGCAAAATTCTTACCATCTTTGAAAAAAAATTAACTTTTCGTGCCAACTTGCCCGTGTGGGAAGTTGGCACACCTTATGGGATAAGTTGGCACATTGATAATTAAAATAAAATTACTACATTGCATTTAAATAAAATAGCAAAAATACCCGCTATATTTCCAAAATACAAAATATAAGGCATTAGTATTTCTTCAGATCATCATCTAGTTTTAATTGTGACAGGTGTCAAATAAATCTTTATCAGTAGTCTTCATGCTACCACATGTTACATGCCCTGCACTGGACCCACACCTCTCCTGGCTTACCAAACGCAGGATCTCTTCAGGTGAGCTTTCTTCTGGATCAACAGGAGCAGTTCTTAAACTCTGTATCACGCTGATTACTGATCTGAAGCCCATGTGTCTTTTCGGACATCTCTTGATCTGTTACATACGCACCCGTGAAATCAAAATCTTGAAATAGTCTGTATTCAAAGGTGAAATTTCAGCAATCCTAAACCCATTGAAAATATTCAGAATAAGTGACAGCTAGGGGTAAAGCCGAGGGAACCCTACCAGAAATGTCATAGATGGGCATATTTAATCCTGAATTACCAGTCATCCACGAGTCACATGCCCTGTTAACACATTTCTTCAGAAGTCTATAAACACTAACATCCAGGGGCTGCAACTTGTGAGAGCAATTTGGGATAAATGATAGGACAATAATCTCATTATCCTTCCAAAAATCCAGAAACAAAACGTAAATTATATAAATAAACAGGCTTGCTATTATTGTCAAATAACGTGAGGCAAGTCTGCACATGGGCAAATCTTGCCCCATTTTTTGGGGGTCAACTTGCCCCATCCCTACCATTTGGTACAAAAACACTTACCAGTCCACACCAAGAAGCCTTGAATGATTAATTTTAATGGTATAGAATCTTTAAACCATAGGGAAAACTATGCTATAACTGAAAAATTTTCTTTCATGAATGTATAGATGTTATAGCATATAACAGGAAGATAAAAAATTTACTTACTACCATCAAAATCAAAATTTGTCTCATAAATTCGAGCTCCTACGTTCTATCTCTATAGAATTTTGCTGGTAACTGAGGACCCAGGTGGCAATTACACTGTATATGTATTAGAGTCATCTATTGGTAAACTTTAAAGTTATTTTGATTGTGCCAACTTACCCCTGTAGCCTACTAGCCCCGGTCTCCCCTACTCTGCTTAAGAGAGCATGTGATATGTTCGTGCAGAGGTAGGCAGAGAAATAGGTGGACTGACGCTGTAGAAAAAGAAATGAAATCACCAGGCGTAGAACAACCAGAAGCCCAAGATAGAATTCTGGAGAGGAGTAAGACTCGTGTGACTGATCTCACAGGGAGGTGGAATTAAGGTCATACGAAGAAGAAGAGAAGAAGAAGAAGAAATACATGTGCAAATTATGGTCCCCTGGTACCCCTGAACACGCGTAAGTCCAGGTTCTTCTAGATTCCTAGATTCACCGTTCATCCAGACTCTTTTAGATGCATTTCAAACTCTTCTTTGTTATTTGTGTATAACTATGAAAATCTATATCATAATATAAAGATATCCTTTATCTTCTAGTAGATATTTAGATCTGCAGATTTATAAAAGTCAGAAAATGGCATTAAGACGAAATCTCGTTTTTACGTTATCAAGTAATATTTGCGTACAGAAATTGTCTTTTATCTGTCATCACATAGTTGACTCTGTGAGGCTTTCAAGCATTTCATTCCTATGGAGCGAAGGCAATGGGACGTGAGATTGACAGAGGAATGATGTTTTTCCATTTGAAAAAAAGTAAGCCTTTTTTTTAGCAGAAAATCTTATCACCGAAAAGGATATGTCTACGATGAAAACTTTGCAATAGACATAAATATTCATCCGCTGAGAATTTAGGCTTCTTTTGTGCTAACGAAGAAAACTATATGATTTATGGAACACGAAAGAAATGAACGGGATTTCGTGAACTCTAGTTAGCCTGGAACACGACTGATCTTGAGAGAAAATCCCAAATAATAACACAATATCCCTTGATCGAACTCAGCTGGAAAAGGAAAAGGCCAAAAGATAGTAATGATTTTTCAGACACAAACGAAACACCAGGATTACAAAAGGCGAAGATATTGCAGTTGTAGTTAAGAAAATGATAGGGAGTTACTTGCAATACGAAGACACGAAGATAACTGAAAAACCAACTAATCTCTCAGTGTCAAATTGTTTATTTTTGTTAAAAGTGATGGATTAATTAAAATATAAATGAAAAATTGTTTTGACAGGCAATGTAATTATTATATTCCCTTTGCAGAATATAAATGGAAATCTGTTTTAGTTTCCTGTTCAGTACATCAGTGAAATAGTTGGTCTAGTTCATCATGGGCCAACATTTAGCAATACTATTTTGTTATGAAAAAAAAATTGCACATAAGGTTTACGCTTCGAAATTTATTAACCTTTTCCAACAGCCGAAAAAAAAAATCACAATGGTAACGAGTCTATTGTATGTTTTCGAAAGCTAATTTGATTTTTATATGTCACGTAAAATAATTTGTTTGTTTTCACAATGAATTTGTGACCAACATACACAGGCTCTGGAACTTTTATATTGTACCCTGGTTTCCTTTTTTGTTAATGTCGATTTTTTGTATTGACTTTTTTCATATTTTCGATAAAGGCAATTCAGAAGAAAGGAAGAAGGATTAGACCTAATAACAAGCTTGAAAAAATTATTATAAGTAAGAAGGAAGAAGGGAAAACAAAAACACTACAACATTGTTTTCAGAATTTGCAGAAAGAAGTTGATGTATAGCTAATAACATTTACTAAAACTATCAGTCCCAAAAATGCCTTTCTTTGTTTCTTATTTATCGATTGATAATTCATGCTTACATGTAACAAACTTTACTCGCTTACTCACATACTCCTACGTATACACAAACCCACATGCATGCACAGACACTCAAACAACAACAACAACAACACACACACACACACACATATATATATATATATATATATATATATATATATATATATATATATATATATATATATATATATATACATACATACACACACACACACACACACACACACACACATATATATATATATATATATATATATATATATATATATATATATATATATATATATATAAAGACAGGGAAAAGCGGCGGCCAGTAGGACACATCAGCGTGAAGGTGGACCATGGAAACGTTTTAATTCATTATAATTCTTTATTTCCTACGTTTCGTGATAACTATTACATCATCAAGGAATCTGTTAGATAATGAATAAAATTACTTTAAAATTCAATAACATTCACAAATTACAACACAGAATAAAAACACACAAGACCAAAGACTGCTAACCAACCTTATGCAATGAAGGGAGAAGACAGAATGAGAAAGCATAAATAAAAGTTAACTCAGGTACAGTTGCGTAGAGGAGGTCTGGGTATTTAATCGGGGAACTAAGTTGTTTAATAAATAAGGATTCATGGATGGGCAGTTCATATGAATTACTTCCTTCGATATATGTTTTGCAGTTTTTCGAGTGGTTTCTTATGTTAGAATGTTCGGGATTGGAGAGCCTACAGCCAGTACGGAATCTTATCCCCGATGAGAGTCGATTCTGACCCTCAGTAACCTCTTCGTGGATCCAACACATGTCCCGAAGTTACACTTAGGGCAAGTATACTTCTATACCACGTTGGAGGTCAAAAGAGGATCTAACGTTGATCTTTATATCTGAAAAAAGAACCAATCGTTAGTGCGTTTATTGGGATTAATTTCAGCTTAATGGCACTATAGTGTTTATGAATTTTTTTCGAAACGAGTCATCATGTAAAATAGGAAATTTGGCATAAAAAGCTGATTTTTATAGTGCAGGGTTTGGCGACATTAGCGAATTGTTTGTTTAGAAACATACGAAGTTTTTATAAAACAAGGTTTGTGAGAGGCAATTATTCATAAAATATTCGGAAAAGAAACTAATTTCTTGATGGAAGGATTGCCAGTTCGATAATAAAAAACGCTCTGTAGAGGAGAGTGAAAATAAGTTTAAAATCATAAAAAAACAGGAACTATAATAAAAGGATCCTAAACCAGGAAGAGTCTTCTTTATTTAAAAAAGACCGTGATATTGACGAGTATTTAGCATAAGTTAATACTAAACTTAGTAACATTAAGTTTACCGATATAAAAGAGGTGAATAATCAGTTACCTTTCTTCGATCCATCTTAATTTTCTGAGTACATTCTTTGTAGCAATCTGAATGCCACGATGCATTTCCACCCTTCTGTTCTTCAGGTGTGACAGTACCTAAACTACAACTAATATTCGCATATTTCCAATCATTCGAGTCTGCTTTTTCTTGCACACAATCTAATACTTTTCAAAGTTCTTTGGAATCACTGAGGGAATTTGCTCTTTTACTGACATAGGCTGCAGTAAGTAACGTCTATGAAAGGTTTACTCGTTTAGCTGATGATGGTTGGTCTCCATTTAGAACACTTTCAATACGTGGACGCTTTGACATTATGAAAGAGAATTAACGAAGAAAGCGATTGAAATGAGCATCACAGTTCAAACACTTATTTTCTCAAGTACTTAAAAACTAAACATATTCACAGCAAATATTATTTTTCCAACTAGAGAATAAATTGTAAATTTATTTTCGTACAATGATATGAGATTTTCCTTTGATGCTCATTTCAACTGTCCAAGAAATCCCTTCCTTACTCTACACAGAAAACTATTTTGTGCTCATGTGATTTCCGTCATGAATTTCTCTATTTTCTTTGCTTCCTAGGGGCTTTGTTTTATAATCTGTAATGAAAAACACCACTGTTAGAATTTGTAATATAACCGGGGAAAACAATTATAAGCTTGGCACACATAAATAACTGCTATTTTTGGGGACACTATAAGTACTGCATGAGATAATTATGTTTAAAAAGTGGATCTTTGTGTGTTATGTTCTTTGTTATACGGTGAACAAATTATTTTTCAAACACATTTTTCATATGATAACTTTGAATTCAGTTACTAATGGAAATGCAATGAGAAGTCAGATATCTATGGTGGAAAATTATAAAAAAAAATGGTTGTAGCTCGCAAACTGTAGGATTTATGAAATTAAAGCTCCATTACTTTTATGTTTTCTTTTATATTAAACAAATCATATTTGATGAAATTTTTTCATAAGTTAATTCTAAAACGAGTTATAGTTGAAAATCTAAGAGCATCTACATAGTGGCGAGCATCTTGGATTGATGACGTCATACAGGACCTCTGCCACATTTTCAGCCAAAACACCTGCTAGTGCGTTATAGTAGACCTTGTCAGCAATGTAATCCAGGTAGTCACTCCTTCTCTTCATTCAAAATCCCATGAAGTGAGATTTTGTGACATATGCTTCTCTACTATAAGAGAAACCAAATAGAACTAGCAGAACTACCCAAAACAATAAACAAACTAAAACCTAAGACATTCTTAAACACAATCAGACCAAAATTGAGGAAACACTAAAGAAAGGAAGAAGCATCAAGTTGATGAAAATATGACTCGGAACAGGGCGCCAACAGATACTTGCTTTAAAGGATGAAAATGGAAACATTATCAACAAAAAAGATGGAGTGATAAAAATTGCTGAGGATTTCTATACAATGCTGTACAATAGTGATATAGGAAATAACTTTGTCAATAGAAATAATGAAACACCCGATTCGGTACCAAAAGTAATAGTAGGAGAAGTAAAGAAAGCATTAAAAGGCATGAAAAGAAACAAAGCTGCCGGAGAAGATGGCCTAACAATTGATTTAGTAATAGATGGAGGAGATATCATAATAGCAAAACTCGCTGAACTTTAAACAAAATGTTTGGAAGGATGCTGTATACCTACAGCTTGGAAAAACTTTATCTTTATATTAATTCACATGTAGGGAGACACAAAAGACCTGAAAAATTACTGCCCAATATCTTTACTCTGAGTAATATACAAAATATTTACAAAGCTCATATTAGGTCGAATAGAAAGACAGCTAAACTTTAATCAACCAAGAGAGCAGGCAGGTTTTAGAAGCGGATATTTAACAACTGACCGTATCTATGCAATTAACCAGCTAAACCGAAAAATCAACAGAGTATGACAAACTTCAGCAGTAATGAAAGCCCTTCAAAAGCAAGGAATAGATGAATCTTATGTTAGAACACTCGAAGATATCTATACGGGTAGTACAGCAATCCTTAGACTACATAAAGACAGTGACAAATTTACGATTGAGAAAGGAGTTAGACAGGGAAACCCCATCTCTCCTAAATTATTGACAGCGTGCCTAAAAGAAGTTTTTAAGAATTTAGATTAGGAAAATATAGGACTTAACATTAATGGGGAATACCTTAACTACTTAAGATTTGCAGATGACATAGTTCTACTCAGTGAAACAGGGGGGAATTACAAAAGGCGATAGAAGATTTGAATGGAGAAAGCAGAAATGTAGGACTGAAATTGAATATGAGTAAAACTAAGGTAATGTTCAATGAAAATTCAGAGAGGTTTATGGACGAACCTCAAGAGATGATTAATGAATATATGAATTTAAGACAGACAATTAGTGTTCCCCAGGACATGAGACCAAAATTAAAAGAAGGATAAGCATAGGATGGAGAGCTTTTGGTAAACAAAATGAGATTATGAAAAGTAAAATGCCACTTCCTCTAAAAAGAAAAGTATCTAATCAGATGGTCCTACCAGTATTAATATATGCATCAGAAACTTGGAGCTTTACTTAAACCTTAGACATAAGTTAGTTACACCTCAAAGAGCTATGGAAAGAATAATGATTGGAATAACACTAAGAGACAGAAAAAGAGCAACATAGAGACGAGAGCAAACTAAAGTAGAGGATATCCTAACAACAAATAAGAAAAAGAAATTGGTGTGGGCATGGCATATAATGATCGGAGTGAAAAGACATGTCTGAGACCTATGTCCTGCAGTGGACTAGCAACGGCTGAGGATGATGATAATGATGATGACCTGATCCTCAGGATTTCATTCGACATCCCTGAATTAAGCCTATAATTAATCCCAAAATGATATCCTAAATTCTCAAATTATTTCTAATCAGAAAGATTTGTAAAGATTTCTTAATCTGTATCATAAATACTAAATTTTAACCCAATCCGTAAATTATAACTCATTCCATTCAAAATGTTTCCAGATCTTCGAATTATTATTTTTCAAAATCCACAAATGTCGTCCACCGCCCCTCCAAAAAAAAAAAAAAAAAAAAATTCCTACCTGACGACGTGTTGTTTAGATTCACAAAAAAAAAAAAAAAAAAAAAAAAATATGATGAGCTTTTGAATGCCAGACCAAATGACCAATCAAACCACTTTTATCGTTGGATACAATTCAAAGCATTTATCGTTTCCAGTATTTACTAATTAGCAGTGAACGAGTAAAGTCCCATCAATGGGAAAATGATTATGAATGAGTCAGGATGTTTTAGACCGCCTCCAATTTCTTCTAATAGATCTCATTCAGTGTTGGTTACTCTTTTGGTAGGACACTTTTTGTACTGGCTGTGTAATTTGACTCATTGGTGCTTGTATGAGATAGGGGAGATTCTTTTGCAAGTTTGAATAATATCTGGTTTAAACTTGTTTCGTTCCCTTTTGTATCTGGGATCCAGTGTTAAACCTTTGTTCGTTGAATACCAAATGGTGTATTTTCAATTATGAGGTTTAAAACCTTTCTTGTTTATCAATGTGTTGTGTAATAATTGTTACATCAGAGACCGTGTCCCACATCATAATAAGTTTCCGCTTCAAAATAAATTCTTTTACAAGAAACAATATAAAAAAAACTTCTTTACTGCTGACTAATTCCAATAGATATTTGCAGATTGTACTTAGTGCCAAGTGTGTTGTTGCTGGAGATTACATATTGGTTAAGCATTTTACCATAGTGAGCAGTGTTGGCCATCGCTTACTTAAATATGCATTGACATTTGTTATGATATCATAAACATTATTTGTCATATGAAATAATGAAGCGGGTTTACTTTGTGTGGTTATAACCTATATCATGAAGTACAACATTCATGACTGAGAAAGTAAATCATGATTTCAAAATGTTGCTTGAAATTAGCATAAAAGTATTCCAGGTATTTTATGTCTGAGACTTTCACACATCAAACTAAGTTTAAATGGCTTTGTTCTGGGTGCTTCTATAATATTTAAATCTCTTTAAATTTGGTAAGACTCTCATTGGCAGATTTATGAAAGTGATAAAATTACCATACAAATATCATTTAAATTTGCACCAATAAGTAAACGAACATAATAAGGCAAATATATATAAAAAAAACTTTTATCAATATAAAACTAATAAACATAAAACTGATTCAAAATTTGAAAAATAAAAATCAGCAGAGAAACAGAAAGAGCGAAAGTGTTTCAAATGAAATATGAAATGATTGGTATTAGTCAAGATATAAATGAAATTTCCAAAACCATACCAACTAAAGCCAAGACCACCGAGATACAAGGCCTGTTCACAAAAAAAACATGGTTCTTTCTACCATATGTGAATGAAATCATTCTCTTACATACAGCCATTATTTGGTAGTTAAATTTTCTAACTTTCTCTTTTTAGTCAAGATTTTGTTGGCTTCAATATAGCTAATTTTCTTGGGAACAACAATTATTCAATAAAACGCTAGTAGAAACCCATATTAATTTTTCTGTGTTATAATCTTCATTACTTATTGAGTAGCATATTTATTATTTAACCCTTGACTTTTGAACGTTTACATTCATGATTGCCAACCAAATGTAAAATTTTGACTTTCTGCATTCTGAAAAAGAAGGGACAGTGATTTTTGCCAAGAGTTAGTAAAGCTTGATTGAGATACTCGTTGAATATTTGTAAAACTAAATGAGCATTTTGTTTCTCAGAGGTGTAGGGAGATGACGCTTTTAATGACAGTTTATATGAATGTTCAAAGAGTAAACATCTATATCATGAAGTTTTTCAAAGGACTGAATGGTGCATAATGAATTTCGTTTTCCAAATTATTTAGATAAAAAGAGAGAACTGAGGGAACATCGTTGTTTTATTTATAACATTCTGGCCAAGCCAATTATTTCTGATACACTTTAGCAAATTTACTGAAACACACGGAAAAAGGGGTTTGTTACTCTGAAATGGGTGGGGATACACTACAGACAGTTGTAGAGTGCTGGCGAAGTAGGACATTGCTTGCCTAACAATAGCATTATGATGTTATTTGCAAAACACGGTAAAGACTGTTTTTTCTAAGCCTACAATTACTTTCTTCAGTGTGCAGTGCAAAACGTCAGCTTTTATGATTTTAGTGTTAATTTGTACAACTTATTTGAATGTGGGCTTTACTGTTCACCATAAAATCAAATGCACTTGTTGCAGCTTCACTACTGTCAAAGGTTGAACTGACAATAGTCCTGCCTTTATAATGAAAATATGGTTTTAAGTGTTTCAGCCACCATCAGTATCACTATTTTGTCATTGGGTAGAAATAATTTATATTTACTCTTATTGTACCTCAGAAAATTTTAGTCAATTTGTTTGAAGCTGAGGAGAACTATTTCGAAAAACACTCTCCTGATGGTACAGTAACTTTAAGGGGAACTACTATATAACAAAAACACATCACCAGCTCTGATGAATAATAAAATTTATTCAGTCATTAATACAGCTGTTTACATACGAACTTCACCACAGGAAAGTGATTGAATGAATGACCATTTGAAATTATTGCCAAAAATGATATGACCAGTTTTATAACAGCAATGCTATTGCAGTGTTAGAAGTACATTCAAGAGTATCAGCTCCCTGGTGTTATTGAATATCTGCTTAATGATATTCATAGGAATCTTGAAATCTCTAAGTGACGTACTTCAGCGACATGAAAAATGCATGTACTGTGCAGTTACCCTTAACTGTAGGTAGGGCATTGTGGCATACAGTATGATATTTCATTAATCTGTACTCATGTTTTACCTGTGGAAGATGAAACATGATCACTAAAAAACCTAGTAATGCAGTGAGGATAGGTTAGGTTAGGTTATTGAAATTTCTAATGTAGGTTCCTGTTTTGAACCTGTAACTCTCAAAATACTATGGTAGTCACATTTTTATGCACCTTAACCCATCTAGGCCCAAAAGGTTTGTCCTTTACCTTTTACTAATGTTAACAGGTAACTTGCCTATTTCCCCATCACTATATTGTACTCAAGTTGCGATGAACCTATAACTTATATGTGTGTGCTAATGTAACTCTTGAGTACCTTGTCTGAAGGTTCTATTACACGGTTAGGTATCATGTTTGCAACCTTCTTACCTGACACATGCCCTTGCCCCAAACATTGCAATAATGCTCTTTACCACATATAGGGTACAGCATGCTTTGCTAAATTTCTTTTGGGTTTTCACTGCACTTGCAGTACATAGGTTTACCCTTGTTAGGTTTACTTGTTTGATGCGTTTACCCTTTCTTTGCTTGTTAGTAACTCTTTTTATAGCATGTTGCTTGCCTTACCTGACTACTGCTACCATTATTAGTCTTGCCTATCATGACATTTAAATTGTTTTTCCCAAAGCTTTATAAGTGCAGAACTGGGATTTGTTTGACATAGGCTACTCTGGGAGTTGTTGGACACAGGCTACACTGGGTGTTGCTGGACACAGGCAACGCTGGGCATTGTTTGGTATAGGCTACACTGGGAGTTCTTTGACTTACACTAGCCTATATTTGACTCTGTTAAGCATTGGTTGAGATGAATTCCTAATAAAATTCAATGTAGGCTAAACCAGTCTTTCTTTACATTCCACCTGACCTTGTTACTCACAACTCCTACCTAAAATGCTGGCAGTATTTATATTGCAGTCAAAAGTTATCCAGCGACAAAAGTCAATAGGTAGTACCTGTTGCAGTGAACTTATAGCTGAATTTATCTGCTTATCACAGTAAGTTCGTCCAATAAAGGACACAAGACA
>NC_061090.1:75069128-75119128 GCF_015104395.2 Macrobrachium nipponense | reverse complement strand
AAGGGGATTTATTACACGAGCTAGGGGCTCTGCTCACCAAAGAATTGTTGTAGATAAACAGATTAGGAAAAATTTAAATTACATATATTTACATTAGCAACAATCAGAAGATTATAACAGAATTCTAACAGATAGCAGATCCTGTGTAATAATCAAGGTACAAGAACAAATGGAGAAAACTACTGTATCCTTGTGAATGCAGCCACAATCAATATGAAAATCCACAGCAAAAGCTCCTTCGGTAACGGAGAGGTTTACAAATTAAGGCCAGAAAGGCACAGGGTATTGAGTAAAAACAAGGCAGTGCATGCAAGGTTCCAAAAGATGCCTTTAAGATGCGTCTTCCAAACAATAAAAGGACTTATTTTTTAGAGTTCTTGTTAACACTGCACTGGCAAGGCAAGGCTGATATGAATGCTGGCACTTTGAAACAAAGTCGGAAGTTTTAGTGAGAGAATACTAAATTTATGTGACTGATTAAGAACATCTGTTTACAGAACAAATTACGTTGTAGGAGAATTGGCTTCGGAGTAGAATTGGGTTGAAGGAAGGCTTAGTAGTGGGCACACTGCTAAGTAGACTTGGGGTCCAACAATGGCCCATGCGTTAAGGAAAAATAGCCCCGCAAGGAGGCAGGTTGCAAGGGGAGAGGAGAGATGTGTCTTCTGACCACTTCCAGGCATCTCTGAGAGTTTGTATGTCCCGTCGGTCCCTTTTGTATGGCGTCTGCATCCTGGCCTCCCATTTTCTATGCCTGTGCTCATCTTGAAGTGTTTTTGAGTCCTCGTACCTGATGGGAGCCAGAAAAGGTCTTATGATGTGACCTGGTCCCACATCCACTTTCTCCAATGACCGCTTTCACTCTTTCAAGGCCACAGCTGTGTTTCCTGGAACAGATATTCTCAAGGCAGATCACGTGATCAAGGAGAAGGAGAGAGAGAGAGTGAGAGAGCAATTAAAGAATTTAGGATGGGGCCAAGGTTCAATGCCCCCTTTGTCACTCAGTACTAAATGAAGAAAATTTTTTACTTTATGAAGCTTTGGGAGAGAGGTTACTTGGAAAGCCTTAAGATCCAAGTTGAAGAAATTATGACATCTGCTGACGGGAAACGAAACCGGGTCACCATAATCATAACGACGTCAGGTTGCCGACCTGACCATGAGAATGTTTTATTGCTTTTTTAGACTGCATATACGTAAATATATATATATATATAATATATATATATATATATATATATTATATATATATATATATTACATATGTATCTGGTAAAAAGTGACCAGTAGGGTCTCTCTCTCTCTCTCTCTCTCTCTCTCTCTCTCTCTCTCTCTATATATATATATATATATATTATATATATATATATAATATATATATATATATATATATATATATACACGTATATACAGTCTAAACAGCAATAAAACCTTTTCATGGTCAGGTTGGCAACCTGACGTCGTTATGATTATGGTGACCTGGTTTCGTTTCCCGTCAGTAGATGTCATAATTTCTTCAACTTGGATCTTAAGGCATTGTAGTGACAACCGCATCCAATATAGTGCAAAGAATTCAAGAAGTTAAGTGGGAATTATAGCTAACACAATACTGTCATATATAAAGAAAAGATGAAGTTTTGAACAAATATATCTCACTAGTAGCAGTGCCCGTCCTTTAGAAGTGTTATCAAATGCACATTCACTTCTAAATAACCTGGACGTACATCTTTCCAGCCAATGCTACTGTGTCACTGACCAGCTCAATCAGGCACCGCTGGCTGGTGGAAGGTACATACACGTTGTGAGAGGTTGCTCGGGAAAGATTTTCATCATGAGGTCCCTCTTAAGTGGATCTTGATAAAGCTCAGCATACAGTTAAACTCTCATATTGATGTTAACTGTGTTTGTAATCGTTTATGTTAACTCATGGTACCAAATTTGATGTAGTAGGCCCATCTTTAACCCTTTGGGCCCTAATTCCCAAAAGGGGTGCCTATCAAGGTCAGGGTAGGTAGGCTGCGACCCCCATCTCTACAGGTCGGTAAGTCAAAAGAACCTAGGCCTCCTGTCTCCTAATATTGTGAGAAACACTCGAGCTCCAATTCCCAGTGGTGGTTGCCCCCCCCCCCCCCCCCCCCCATATAATTGAGGGTGCCTTATGACCCCGCTATTGTGGGTAGCCTGTTGGTACCTATAGGAACCCTTCTACGTAGATGCCAACTCTGAAAGTTATAAAAAATAAGGTGTTATGAAAAAGAGGAGTTATGGCCTCCTTAGAAACGGCCCTCGAATTTCGGACTTTGACCGAAACCTTCCTTGGAATTCAGAGAGGGGAGAGTATGGCAAAACTTTGGTAGCCTAGCTCATAGTCTGGGTATGCATAGCAAGCAAACAAACAAACAGATAGACAAACAGACATTGCCCTGTATAAATATAGACAGATTACATATTACTATTAAATTACACACCAAGAACGATATATGTTCATTTTGGATATATTTCCATTACGAGAAAAAAAAAAAATATTACACATTTCGCAGGATATGCACAACAGCAGAGCTATAATATCAGTGATGCAAATATTTCCCAATACCATCTTATATCGACACCGTGTGTGTGCCTGTTACCCCAACAATTTCATTCTCAAGTCGCTGCGACCATTAAAGATCAAGAGATTTCATCAACCTTATAAATTTGAGGAATTTCGGTTGGAAATCGATACATCATCTTTCACTATACATTCATTTGATATCACTCGGCTCTACTGAACAAATCCATCGGTGCTAATATATAACTATCTGTCTTTCTGTTTATTTATTTGTCTATCTATCTACCAATCAAACTTTCTATATCTAAAACTACATCTTGGGGGAACGTTCAAAACTCGACTTCTGTAAGATAGGCGATTATATGTGCTCCAGCCTTTATCTTGTGTTTTTCGTGGAAGGATATGAAGTGTGATTGACCAGTGACCATGATTGATTGTAGTGGCATCAGAAGGAATCACCTGATTCCTCGTAATTGAAAAGTATGAGCACTCTTCTTGGAGAAGAGGTTTCGAGCAATGGTGTGGTACCAGGTTTCTTCAACAACCCTTTGCAGATGGTCGGCAAATCTCCCGGAGTAATCAGTGTTGATTTATCCTGTAGAATCATCAACTGGTTAAACAGACATAATAGACCGTGAGTTTCAAATGGATGGGGAATGATTATTGGAGTGCGTCAGAGAAGAATATTATTGAGTTAGCTTTTGAAATATATATTAATGTGTTCTGCTGAAAGGAAGAGTTTAAGACTGACTTACCTTTAAACCCTAAAAAGTTCCAAATGTATGCATGATACCTTGTGATTTGAATTATGACGACAAAACCCGCAAAAGAAGTAAAACTGATGCAGAATTTAACGTGATGTTAAGGAAAATTGCTTTTCTATACAAAGATGTTAAGCTATTTTTATTTCAAACGCTTTGCCCCAGATATTCGACTGCAAAATTTGGCCTGATGGATCCTACTCTAATCAGTTGTTGAAATGTTTTAGCGAGGGCTACCATTGTCCGAATAAATAAATCTAAGAGTATGCCTGCGGTTCGGTTGCTAAAGAATCCACGTGCTTTTATTCAAAAGATTTCATGTTTTCTTAATATTACCTTCTTTTTTTGAAAGATTTCATACTTTCAAAATATTACCTTCTGTTTTAGTACAGGAAGGTAATGAAATTTCAAAAGTATCTTGTGATATAAATTATAATCATAGATTATGATAATAACACTAAAGATGCAATTATAGTGAGAATTTGTTTTGTTCACAATATTGAAGAGGAAATAAGGGAACCTTGTCTTGCAGTTTGTTAGTTAATTTACTTGTATTAATGTATCATGGAGAAATATTACAGATATAGACTATTGAGGCTTTGTAATTTCTTTGTAATGATATAATAACAGTTGACCTAGAAAATGAAAGATTTGAAGCATATTACTGAAATTTTAAGGAAGGTCTATGCGACTTCTTTTCTCTCCATGTAATGTAGTATAAAGACATATATGAATATGAAATTAATCGTAAACTTTCTATGAATTCAGATTCTTTCATATTTTTCATCTAACATTTTTTGTTTACTTTTATATCTTGGAATGAAATTAAGATAAACTGCACTGAACCGAAATCAGTTCAATATATATATATATATATATATATATATATTATATATATATAATATATATATATATATATATCATATATATATGCATATATATATGCATATATATATATATATATATATATATATATATATATATCTATATATATATTATATTGAAGTAATAAAAGTCCACATTTATGTAAGATGTGCATTAAAAGATCTTAGATGACTGGAGCTTTTCGTCATTAAAAGATCTTAGATGACTGGAGCTTTTGATCAGTAGACCTCATTAGCCGTACTGATTTTTTCTTTTTAAAAAATATACATGAAGTCACGAAGGACAAAAAAGAAGCTAGAAGGGTCTCCAAGGGAGATAACAACAAAAACAAATTATCCTAATCATGATGTTCCCTCGTTCAAATGAAGTCTGGCCAAAAGACGAGCCGATCGCCATGGTTGAACCACTTCCTCTGTTTGTTCGGCTGTTCCTTCGTCCATATCTTCTGAATCGGCACCTGCAAATGGGGCTCTTCCTTCCAATGCCTGGGCGGGAGAAGAGAGACAACCTGGGCAGTAGGAGTGGTGCAAACAACGTCTGTACTAATATTTATAGTAGGAAAAAACTCTCTATCACGAGAGTATATATAATGTTCTAAAGTGTCCACAATAATACAAAGTGTAAAAAGTCTGTGTATAATTTTGAAGACTTTACAGAAAGCTTTCGAACCCAGACAAGTACAGAGGTAAATTTAAAAAAACAAGAGACGTTGAAGATCCTTGACAACGGTCGTTAGCTCGTTAATGGGCCAGGTGAAGAAAGAGGGTAGTTAACAACAACTAGGTGATACCCTCTCCCCTATCAATCCTTCTGGCTGCAATCCTGTTGGATCTTCGTACAGGTTGTTGCAACATTACATGAAGTCCTTCATCCAAGGGCGTAGATTGGGCACCGTTATCAGACTCCCCCGGGGCAGCGGTTCCCTGGACAGGAATAGGCCAGGCAGAGGCAGCATCAGGAGAGGGAAAAACAGAGCCTGTCCTATAGTTAAAATCTTTTAAAAACATACTAGTAATATAAAAATTAACAAATGGGTCTTCGTTGACAAAAGACTTGTTTCCTTTGAATGATTCTCCCAAACTTATAGCAGCTCCCTCGACTAGTCGTCTGACATTTACATTGTTACTTTTAAAGGTAATTTAGCCTCGTTCCAGTTGAGTCTATGATCATTCATGAATGCATGTGCTACTATTGCGCTGTTTTGTGATTGTAGATCATAAGCTCGCTTATGTTCGCCCAAACGTATATCTAGTCCCCGTCCACTTTCACCAAAATATTTACTATTACAATCCATACACGGTAGTTCGTAAATGCCTGGGACTATGGGATTTTTATCATTGTTATTGTTTCTTACGAGGGAGCGTCTTATTGTATTTTCATATTTGAACGCAATTTTAGTTTCCTTCTGACTTTTGTTGATATGTCCACTAATATTCTTTACTTCTGGATTAAAGGGAAGGGACAAATATCTTTTTGGTTTTTCCTTAGTATTATCTCTCAGTCATAGAACTGACTTCCTCGCTCGCGAAAATTGCTTTCTCAATGAAGTGAGGGGGATATCTGAGACTTCTAAAAGTAGCTGTGATGTTTTTGAAGTTCACTGTCTATATATTCGGAGTCGCAAATTCTGAATGCGCGTAAAGCAAAATTCATAATAACGTTACTTTTTATTTCTTTTGAGTGATAATAATAAAAGTGGACATAACTCTCGGAATTGGTAGATTTCCGGTAAACTGAAGATTTGTACCTCTGGCTATTACAGTCCCTGTACACTAAAACATCTAAAAACGGTAATTTAGAATCCACTTCTACTTCTGTTGTGAACTTTAGTTTCCTTCTGACTTTTGTTGATATGTCCACTAATATTCTTTACTTCTGGATTAAAGGGAAGGGACAAATATCTTTTTGGTTTTTCCTTAGTATTATCTCTCAGTCCATAGAACGACTTCCTCGCTCGCGAAATTGCTTTCTCAATGAAGTGAGGGGGATATCTGAGACTTCTAAAAGTAGCCGTGATGTGTTTAAGTTCACTGTCTATATATTCAGAGTCGCAAATTCTGAATGCGCGTAAAGCAAAATTCATAATAACGTTACTTTTTATTTCTTTTGAGTGAAAATAATAAAAGTGGACATAACTCTCGGAATTGGTAGATTTCCGGTAAATTGAAGATTTGTACCTCTGGCTATTACAGTCCCTGTACACTAAAACATCTAAAAATGGTAATTTAGAATCCACTTCTACTTCTGTTGTGAACTTAATTGATGGTAAAATGCTATTTGCTATTTCTACTAGTTTCTGTAGCTTTTCATCGGTACCTTTAAAAATGATAAAAATGTCATCCACATATCTCGCCCATAAAACTGGTTTCGTTTCTTCATCACACCTGTTTAAAATTTCTTTTTCCACAAACTCCATGCAAATGTTAGCGAGGACAGGAGACAGGGGAGACCCCATGGCTACACCTTCTTTTTGAGCAAATCCCTGATTATTGAACTGGAATACAGTGGACGAGACACATAATCTGATAAGGGAGAAAAACTGCTCCGCGGGAATGGGGAAAGTCACATTACCTTGATCATGTTCTTCCTGTAACTTTGTGATCACATAAGCTAATGGAACGTTGGTAAATAACGCCGTAACATCTAAACTCGCCATCCTCCCATCTACCCAATTACTATCTTTGACCCGCTGTATAAACTGGAATGAATGCTGTAAATGAGCACTTGAGAACGTGCCAAGAAACTGACTAAGAACCTGAGCCAACCACTCTGCTAATGTGTTTTGCGGTGAACCACAAGCAGCAATAATAGGCCTGAGGGGGCACCCAGGTTTGTGAACCTTAGGAACACCATAAAAGTAAGGTACACTAGGGGATCTTGAAGAGATTTTTGATAAGACTAATTCTTTGTGCAGAGGATCAGAAAGGGTATTGGCTATTTTTCTAAGTTTTCTATTAAATTCTTGTTGCATTTTTTTGGCAATGGGCGGGGACCGCAGTTTGAGATAAGTTTGGGTATCATTTAAAAGGGCATAAGCTTTCTCCAAATAATCACTTGTGTTCATGACTACCGTAGCTCCTCCTTTGTCAGCTCTCATGATCATGATTTCTTTGTTTCTTTTTAAGGAAGCTAGTGCCAGTTGGTGCCTTTTAGGTAATACATTAATAGACTTATTATTTATATTATCAGTTAGGATAGCACCTTTTAAGAAATTTATAGTAAAGTCTGGTTATTTAAAATTAAACAAATTAATACTACTAATAGAGTTTAGAACATCAAGTTTGTCTGTGCCGGTACAAAAACCCATCCCCAAGTTAAGAACTTCAAGTTGTTCTTTATTTAATAAAACTGTGGAAAGATTATTTACTTTATTAGTAGAATAGTCCCATTTTGAATAATCTAGTGCATGCATTAATTTGTTATGTAGGCTCTGTTTATGATCCCTGGCCCTAGCGGCAACTACCTCACCTGCCCTCTGCCTGGCACCCTCGAATCTGGCAGATTGTAGACGGTCTCGAAGTTCTCTGAGTGACGAGCGTAATTCCAGATGTAAGACCTCGACATCCCATTTAGCTTCCTGTATTTTGTCTTGAAGGAGATATCTGGCAAATTCAGGAAACTCTTCTCCCAGGAAGGAGGTACGGGAGCAGATTCCAAAAGACTTAGGTAAGATATGTTCCTCCAAGCATCTGCGGAGGAAGGCCAGCTGATTCTTCCTTCTGAGCCACCTGGTCCAACGTAGCACCACATGCCGGTATGTTAACAGCTCTTCTTGTGAGGTAAAATAGATATCCATGTTCTCGATTTAAAATGAATGTAAACGTGGACAATTTTAGTAGGGAAAAACTCTCTATCACGAGAGTATATATAATGTTCTAAAGGGTCCACAATAATACAAAGTGTAAAAAGTCTGTGTATAATTTTGAAGACTTTACAGAAAGCTTTCGAAACCTTCCCTGGGTTCATCTTCAGTCCAAATGAAGAATACGTTACGACAAGTACAGAGGTAAATTTAAAAAAACAAGAGACGTTGAAGATCCTTGACAACGGTCGTTAGCTCGTTAATGGGCCAGTTGAAGAAAGAGGGTAGTTAACAACAACTAGGTGATACCCTCTCCCCTATCAATCCTTCTGGCTGCAATCCTGTTGGATCTTCGTACAGGTTGTTGCAACATTACATGAAGTCCTTCATCCAAGGGCGTAGATTGAGCACCGTTATCAGACTCCCCCGGGGTAGCGGTTCCCTGGACAGGAATAGGCAAGGCAGAGGTAGCATCAGGAGAGGGAAAAACAGAGTCTGTCCTATAGTTAAAATCTTTTAAAAACATACTAGTAATATAAAAATTAACAAATGGGTCTTCGTTGACAAAAGACTTGTTTCCTTTGAATGATTCTCCCAAAATTATAGCAGCTCCCTCGACTAGTCGTCTGACATTTACATTGTTACTTTTAAAGATAATTTTAGCCTCGTTCCAGTTGAGTCTGATAACGGTGCCCAATCTACGCCCTTAGATGAAGGACTTCATGTAATGTTGCAACAACCTGTACGAAGATCCAACAGGATAGCAGCCAGAAGGATTCATAGGGGAGAGGGTATCACCTAGTTGTTGTTAACTACCCTCTTTCTTCACCTGGCCCATTAACGAGCTAACGACCGTTGTCAACAATCTTCAACGTCTCTTGTTTTTTAAAATTTACCTCTGTACTCGTCGTAACGTATTCTTCATTTGGACTGAAGATGAACCCAGGGAAGGGTTCGAAAGCTTTCTGTAGTCTTCAAAATTATACACAGACTTTTTACACCTTGTATTATTGTGGACCCTTTAGAACAATATTTATAGTTTTAAGAATCAAATAATCTAAAAATGTATCCTCTTGAGTATATGATTTGCTAATATTTATAGTTTTAAGAATCAAATAATTTAAAAATGTATCACCTTGAGTAAATGATTTGTTTAATTCAAACACGTTTAAAATATTAATAGGAGCTCCCTCAACTACGTTGTTATCTCTGTAGATTACTTTCGCTCCTTCCTGGTCAATTACATGTCTTAACTCTAACGTGAGCCTGGCAACTGAACTACATCGAAATGTAACTCAGTTGCCAGACATCCTACACGATAATTTATGTTCTAATCTAATACCCAATTCCCTGCCTGATTCCCCATTATAACCCTTATTATAATCTTTACACGGTACCACGTAAACCCCAACTTCATCTTTCCTTTCTTTTACATGGTTCATAATCAACTTTGATTTTAATGAGCAATTATTCCTAAAAGCTAAATTCAACCTATTTTCCCTGTTCTGTTTTAATAAATGTTGCACTCTTTCCAAGCTATGATGATAAGGGAGCGGAATACACTGACTACTTGTGAATTACAAACTTTTTTTCTAGCCTTGGTAAACGCTTGGTCAATAAAATATTTTGGGTATCCCAGTCTCGTGAAAACCTCTCTTATATGTTCCATTTCCTTGTCTATGTACTGTGGATCACAAACCCGAACCCCTCTCGTTACCATGTTGACGATTACATTAGACTTTATACATTGGCTATGGTATAAATAAAAATGAATGTACATTTCTGCGTTGGTGTCTTTTCTGTATACACTAAATGTAAAGTTAAAAGTAGCAGGGTCAGGGTGAACCAGAACGTCCAAATTCAAGTTATTAACAAATTCTAAAAAACGGTTAAACTGAATAACACTACCTTTATGAATAAAAAAATATCCTCAACATATCTGACCCTTAAAAAAGGGCTTAATGTCCTCAGGACAACTGCTAACTAAATCAGCCTCAAACAATTCCATGCACAAATTAGCCAACACCGGAGACAATGGTGACCCCATAGCTATGCCGAAGTTTTGTCGGTATCCCTTCCCTCTGAAACTAAATACAGTTGAGCTAACACAAAGCTTAATCAAATCAATTAAAATGTCAACAGAAATTTTTGGATTAAAGGTACCCTCCCTTTCTTTTTCCTAGAGTTTGCTTAAAACAAAATCTAATGGGACATTTATAAATAGTGCATTAACGTCTAAACTAATCATTTTACCCTCACAGTGGCCTACACTCCGTATTCTTTCAATAAGGTCTGATGAATGAGGTAAATGAGAGGGGGAGAATTTATCCAAAAAATTACTCAAAATCGTACCTAACCATTTAGCCAACTTTGACTTGGGAGCACAACACATTGACACTATGGGTCTTAATGGACACCCCGGTTTATGTGCTTTTGTTAGCCATGAAAATACGGAAGGAATGGATTCTTATCAGAAGTCATTTTAAGTAATGCAAAGTAAAGTATCACGCAAATCTCTATCCAAGACCCAGCTGCTGATAGCCTTAAGCTGTCTATTAAATTCTTTCTGCATCTCATTAATCAAATGAATTGATAAAAGCTTTGTATATGTATTTTCATTATCCAATAATCTAAAAATCTTATTGTTGTAATCATCTATGATCTTAATAACAACTGCACCACCCTTATCCGCTTTCATGATTTTAACTTCTTTATTTCTACCCAACCTGCTAATCACATCTCTGTGTCTGTGGGGTAACACAGAGATGTAATTAGCAGCCAGGTCTTGGATAGAGATTTACATGATACTTTACTTTATTTTACTTAAAATGACTTCTGATAAGAATCCGCTCCTTCTGTATTTAAAGGCAAAGTCACTTGAGTCAGCAGGATTAATCTGCACAATCGATTGTCTGCTATCCCCCCAACCTTTCCCTCTCCCTCCTTCCTTCTCTCTCACTCTTTCTTTATCGCGGTTTTTCTCATCTCTCCTACCAATACCAGTCTGTAATTTACAGTATGCAATAACATACCATTTTCCAAGATATTTTTCAATACCAGCAGATAATGGAAGAGTTCACAATGAAAAGGATGGCGAGGATTGACATAACGACTATAATAATTGTTAATTTTTCCCCATGTTTTCTGTTAATAATATCTGTAATATATTAGCACAACAAGCGAGGTGTGGGAAGCTGCAATGAGACGGTCCAGAGCCTTTGCGGGTGAGCGCTGGTCCATGGATAACATCCGCAAACCTGTAGATTCCGTTATTATCAACATCAAGAGTGATAATGGAGATCTTTTGTTCCTTGTTAGTGATGAAGACTATAACTAAAGTTCCTGTGATATTCTCAATTGTTTGCATCACTTCCCAACTATGATAATACTTAATTTAATTTGATGTTGGTTGCCTTATCTTACCGGCCCATAGTCAACACGTTGATGCAATAAGTAAAGGATTTAAGTTGAGATCATGATAGTAGGTAAACAGGGTGAAGGTCATACCCTCTTTAGCTTACTCCTATTTTTATAATTTTAGAAAATACAATAACAATAACTAAATGAACATAGAATCTATAAAAGCCAACATATTTCTAACATCCAATATTACTCAGTGCAATGTAATAGACAGGAAAGGGAGAGGAACAGGGCAGCGAGGTCAGGAAAGTGGGTTGAGGGAAGGAAGAAGGGGAGGGAAAGGGAGGGAGGTAGGGAGGGATGGGAAGGGGATAAAGGACGTTCGAATGCATAGGTAGGTTAAGTCAATAGTAAACGACTTAACTACCACCATTTGACAATGCACCATATTACCAAAAATTAGCAGGAGGGGCGTTCTACACTGTCAAAGTACCACTTCGATCAAATTATTAGTTTGAAAGATATTTGAGAAAAATGATAACTTGTGGTCCATGAAATGAATGGTAGATGACGGTCAGGTTTTTGGAAGATAATGAAATAAAAGAAATATTTTTAAAGATAAAGATGTGTTTGCTTCTCATTGGTTTTGTTGTTTTATAGATTATCATATCATATCTGATCAATCTGAACTAATTAGTTAGCATGCTTAATCATCTGGGGATGGGGTGATAAATTTATGGCAATTAAGAAACCGGTAGCACGGGGGTGCACAGTGTTGGTTGGTTAATTGCTCCTTTGATGATTCTGTGCTGGCAGCATATTAGCAGTGCAAAGCTTATGTTTACTTATTATCTGAGAAGTTATTTCTGCTGTTAATTGAGTATTGGAGTTCAATTGTGTTTATAAATAGCCTTTTGTCTTATCAAAGTGCAATTGTGATTTCTTTTGTTGTTTCATAAGGTAATTAGGATAACATAAAAGTTTGCCAGTGACTTTGCAACTGTTGCAATGGACCAAACTAGTTCATCATGGCAAGTTGACCATGAAAATTTATTCATAGAAGAACTGTATAAAGTCTATTAAAAGTGCAAAAGTGATCTATTACCAAAAGATCTGTGCTTCCAAACAATTCAAGACTGAAAGTCAGCATCAGACATTAATGCCATTAAGTCACGCTACAGTTACTAAATGCTCAACAACTAAGTGTTGATCAATTCAACTATTTTTACTCACAATTATCTCAGAATGGATATGAAATGTATTTGTATTTCAATAATTAATGGTGTGTTCAACATGTTTTACAAAAAAAAAAAAAAACCAGTATGTTCATATACTGTCTCCATCATTTATTCCTGTCAGTCATTTCATGATATGACATGCTGAGCCAACGTTGATTCTGTTAGTTCTTTTAATCCGCTTCATCATTGCCTTAAGGAAGATATTGTCTATATGCTCAGACTCCCAGGCTCCATTGGAGAGGTTGATTCTATTATCTTGTTGTTTTATCAGTGAAGATTCTACCATCTGACATTTGTATCGACAGCTCCTCTTGTATAAAATTAGGGATGAGTTCCAATCCATGGTATGGTTCGTTATTTATATGATGAAAAATTGCTGAACTATGTTATCCATATCTAACTGAGCACTTTATGTTGAGTTAATCTTTCTGATAGAGATTTTCCTATGAATCCAAAGTATGACTTATCATGATACCTACAGGGGATTTCATAAACCTCTACGTCTTTAGAAACTAGTTTCTATTGAACTTTAAGGAAGGATTTCTCCAATGTATTCGGATAAGTGAAGAGGAAAGGGTTGAGTTGTCGTAAGGTTTGTGTGATTTCTTGTAAATCATCCATGTGAAGGATTAGGATTTTGTTTGTGTATTTTTCCTTTTCTTTGTTTTCTGTGGGTTTGTAAAAAATGCTCTTTGCTTTATGTATGGCTTTTTCTAGTATGTGCTTGGGGTATTTTAACAAGGTAAGTTGATTGCTGATTGTTTCAAGTTCTTTGTTAAGAAAATCTGGGGAGAAATTCTTAGGGCTCTAAGATATAAGTTACTTGCTATGCCGAGTTCAGCTGAAGTGTCATGACAGCTGTAAAAATATATTATGTATGAAAGTGAGAATGTCGCTTTCCTGACAACAGTGAACTTGTAGTTGTTATTAGTTCTAATGTTTAAGACGTCTAAAACGGGGATTTGGTTATTGTTTTCCCATTCTACTTTAAATCTTATGCTCGTGACCAAAGAATTTAATTTCTTTAGAAAGGTGTCAAAATCGCCCACTCGCTTTTCCAGTTTGTTAAGATGCCGTCTACGTAACGAAGCCAAATCATATCAGAAGTAACAACAACTTCACTATCTTCCTTTGTTCCTCAGATACCAATGGAGTGAAGCTCCAAAGTTCATTTTAAATTGAGTTTATTAAACAGGACATTTCGTCTCTTCTAGAGACATCTCCGAATACAAGTGAGAAAGTTTACAAAGAACCGAAAACATATGCAGTTCTTTTGAACGAATACTTGTCAAAAAATACAGCTTGTTAATGGGTAAAATCCAAGTCAACAATTAGCGTCTCAAAATTGACAGTTAAAACATACACAATTTGTTGCCAAAGCAGTTCATAACTGGCACATTAACAGTTACCAAGAATTGCTATTCTGTTATTTACATACTTGGGAACAACCAATCGAAAAGTAAATAACTAAAAATAGTAGATCAACAAAGGACCGTATACCTTCAGATATTATATGTAAAATTGATAAATATGCTTTCTACACACGCAAAAGTTATAAGTAAATTATGAACTGCAGAATTATCAATATCAAGATGGAACTAAATGAATTACAACAAAAATAAAAGATAACTAAACTATTCACATAAGTCCAACATCGACGGCACATTCTTATTTCTTATTCTACTGTATTTCTTATCCTTTCACGAACGGAAGGTGGAATTATTGCGTTCATTCTTTACATCAGACGGGAGGTTTATGATATTTACGTACGTATGTGGCCTCAGGTATTTTAGTCTCTTAACTTTGGAGAGGCTGTCATTAATTTTGAAGCTGTTTCCGGACATTTACCTGACTCGAGCCGAATAGTTTACGTCTTTCCTGTGATTTTGAATGTTACCATATTGCAAATGCATTGTAAGTCGTCTTGATAGTGAAGTTGTAGTATTTCCAATACAGGTAATATCAGGTGACTTACACTTCACAATTTGACATGTATATTTATGTGCAATGTTACATTTATCCAGATAGTGCTTCTTGTTGCGTGAATTATTCTTTATGGTTAAGCTGACAGTTCTAAAGTTCTGATTATATATCAGGAGTTCATTTTTAGTGTGTCTCTATCGGTATCATTCCACGTCCTACAATATCTCGAAGTACCTTCTCGTCTGTCTTATAAACAGAATTCATATAGTTCCCGTAATATAATTTGAGAACATTCTCGAATTTTCTTTCTGATGAATTCGTGGATATTGTAATTTGAATCCTCGTTATTTACAAGTACCTTAGTGCATCTTTCCAGTCAGTGTGCAAGGAATCCACGAACTAGAACAATAAGTAAATAAAATACTCGAAGGACAGAAGCATTAATAGCACTTTTCATGCACTTTGCTAGAACCTCACTATTTGCATTAAGACTCATTCCCGTATTAGTTTTCTTTGTCTATGTAGCTGGTCGCCTGAAATTCGTCTAAGGCAGCTGTGACCATCACATCTAGGAATGGCAAGGAGTCTGCTGTAGGGTGAGGTGAGGTAGTACCGTACATGAGGAAACAATGTACACGTGCTCCTGACAAAAAACTATCAGCTGTATTTTGACGTCCCACCGTTTGAAGAAGAGCATCAACAACAACGCAAATATAGTGTGCCATGAACAAAAATATGGCGTGATTCATTTCATAGTAAATTTAATGTTGAAAATAGTCATATTTAGACTTATTTGAGTGAAATAATGATCAACATTTCAACATTTTTGCCATGAAGTGGTGTGAAGAAAATCAAGCATGACATGGGAAAATACCGTACAGAGAAAGACCATACTGCCGAATATTTGAAGCGCCAGTGAAACTTCAATACTTGGAATATCAAGTTGAAAAGTGATTGCACTTGTGAAATAAGATAAAGATAAGAGCCACACATGAAACCGTGAATGATAAACAAGTAAAAGTGTGTTTTGGAAGGGTAAAGTTCTGGGTTATTTTTATCAGTGATTTTATGTGCTACCAGTGTTAATGACATCTGAATATGCAACAGTCAACATAAGACATTTGTATGGTGTTTAAATTTATTATATGAGATAGCCTAATTTTACAAAATAAAAAAAAAAACAGTATTTTGGGGAACACCAGACAGACGAGAGGTAAGGCGTACGGTGTTACCCAACCATTTATATTTTAATTTTTTCTTAACTTTTCAATTATTTGGCAAAACCTAATGGCATTTACTCTCTTCCAGAATCCACCAATTCTCGTCCATCATACCTATGAAATATGTGGGCACCAGGGAGAAACAGCTGATGAGGAGTTTGCAGGGGCACAGGTATCGGAGCAGCCACCACCACAGAACCTTACAGTAGAAATTTCTCACACTCCTGCTGTTGGAGAGGAGCTACCAACTTTGGCCCAGTACTTGCAGGTATCTCCAACCCCACCACCCAAGGAGAGGCAGTGCACCTGCAGTGCCAGCTCAAGAAGTGATTGGCATCAAATAATCAGTCTAGGAAAGAAGATAACTATAATACTAGCACACAGACCTATCCACCAATCACAAATGTCCGATGAGGAGCTGTATGCATTACTAGGACAAGAGATAAAACAACAAACTCTGCATAATAATGGGAGATTTTAATGCAGCAGCACATTGGGACATGATGACCTCTACATCAAATGTAGAAGGAAAGATACTTTTAGAATTTTTGTAAAAGGGAATTCTTCCACCAATGTGTTCACAATCCTACCAGAGGAAACAACATACTAGACATCGTCATATCAACAGAAGATAATCTAGTATCTGACCTTTCAGTGGTGCAAATCTAGGCAAAAGCGACCATAAAATCATCTCATTTCAAATTAATGTTGAACATTAATTTGAAGCCTTTCATGAGGAATACACGGAAAAATGCTCTAGATGTATACCATTAAGGCAAATACTAACAAATGGCAACCCTCAGCCTAAGTGGTTCAACAGAGAAATTAAAATACAATAAGAGAAAGAGACAGATTGCACAAATCAATGAACTCACACCCAACACCAGTAGAAGGGCTTGTTGCACCTCAAACATGCTGTGTTCATCTTGTGGTTGTCCTTAGGTGGGCAGCTCTGGCAACGAATACATTTAGGGAGCTTGACGTGGCCACAGGGAAGCTGAGGTCTGGGGGCAAGCTCAACCAGCTTGAAGGTGTCAGCCATCAACTGACAGAGGCCCTTCAACAACTTCGTTGGCATGTAGAAGCGATGTTTTACAAGGGGAGCACAAAAGTCAAGCACGACCTCCTTGAGGAACCTTCGCCTTGGCACTGTATTGGAGAATGGCATGCACAAATAGAGAATATGAAAATTTACCATAATGATATTCAATATCCCGTAGAAAAGACAGTGGCCAGCATTGTGCCTTACGAATACAATCTGATGTAGCACACATCTGATCGAATGTGTGTACACCCCCTTTTGTGGCATTATAGAACATCTGAATGTCCATCTTCCTTCTTTCGATCTCGAATGGATCATGATGCAGGGAACTCAACAGCATCACTTTTTTAGTCCTACTGACTTGCTGACACTGAAGAGTCAAATTGTGTTCGTAATTGAACATGGCCACTGTATCCTTGAAGGGAAGCACCTTCTCAGAAAGTTCCTTAGGAATGTAAGGTTTCTGTCGAATGGTTCCGCACAAATGCATGCCATAGTCATTGAGTGCCAAGGTGAGTGGGAGCGTTGTGAAGAAGTTATCCGTTGTCACTGTGAGACCCCTTCATTGAAAATGTACCACAAGCTCTGTCGTGAAAACTTCTCCTAATGTCTTTCATCTCGGTACCTTGACTGTGTCCTTCCCCAAGTACTCAATAGCATTACACATGTAATGCAAATCAGCATCACACACCAACACAAGCTTCATGCCGTTCCTATAGGAAGAGAAAACAGAAATAGTATTAAATAAAAGTAAAAATATATCAAATAACAACTAAAATAAAATCAAGTTCATAATAATAATAGTAATAATAGTGATAATAATAACAATTATTACATAAATAAATTTCAAGTACCTCAAACACACAAGAAAAAGTTACAAAAAAAGGAAAAATTATCAGACAAATAAATATCAAACACAGTGTATAGATAGATAGAAAGATAGAAAGATAGATAGATAGATAGCTAGATAGATAGATAGATAGATAGATAGATAGATAGATAGATAGATAGATAGATAGATAGATAGAAATAGATACCGTATGCTATATTTTATAGACACATAAATATCATATTTCAATTTCCTTATTCCTATATAAGAACATATATATAATCAAAGAAACGATTATAAATAAAAAAAACAATTACATGAACAAAAACAAAATGCAAATCTGTAAATTTACTTGGCAGGTTTATTTGGGATGTACATTTTGAAAGGACAGCGACCTCGGAAAGGAACCAGCTGCTCGTCCAAGGTGAGATGGGGCCCAGGGTAGTAGTTCTTCCGACAATTAGCCACCATGTGATCGAAGACCTTACTTATGAGGGCAAGGCAATCCTCCTTCGCCATCTCCAATCTGGTGGCTGTCATCAAAGCGAAGAAAACTCTCACCAACAAGGCAAAACAATGCTCACTCATGGTACACCTATACAAAGGATTGCCCTCTGTGAGGTCCCACATGTCACTCATTGGCGTATGATTGTCTGTCCTCACTGCTGACATTATAAGAATACCAATGAATGCCTTTAGTTCCCTCAAGTCAAGGTCCCTGAGGGCAACATTGTTCTTCTGATGGTAATTATCCCTCAGAAGAGCAAGACAATCATTTGTAAGCAAAACAATCTCAGAAAGTATGAAGTCATCCAAAAAGAGAGAGAAAATGTAGGAGACTTTTTTCACCCCCAACGTGACAGTGGTGGGACCAGGCTCAATCCTTGGTGTAAACATGTGGAGGATTATAAGATTAGGGTCTCTGTGCCAAAGAGTACCATCACATCCCTTCACAACATCAGATCCACGCTGCATAGGAGCACCCCTGGCTGGTTGGAGCTAACCCCTCCTCCTCTTCCTACTCCTCTCCTCCACTGGGGTGAGCCTCACCTCACTGATGCTGGTGGCTCAGCGCGAGAAGTAGACAGGGTAGGCGATGTTGTTGTAGTTGTACACATCGTCACATCAATGGGCACAGACCTACTAACCCCCAATGACTCGACGTCCCCATCTCCCGGGGGGTCCTGTTCCTCAACAGCCTCTTCCTCTTCCTACACCAAGCTTTCCTCCAATCTTCGTCTACTTCCACAGTGTTCAACTCCTCCTCTTCCTCCACTTCGTCACCAACCTCTAAATTATCTTTAGCATCGCTTTCCAAATCATTTAGAAGCGAGTTGATCGCCACTACACTGAGGTATTGTTGCCGGCTGGTCATTGCTGATGAGCACTGAAAAAAATTTAAAAAATCAGAAATTTGCACTGAAAGGAAAATGGACCATATGGCAATATTTAGCATCTCAGCCAAAACCAAGGTCATGCATGTGATAGATACACCATTCCCGCACATTTTCCAATAATACAAAACTATACTAGTATGAACACTGTTCAGTACCAAATGATTACATACTAACTTTGCTTTTTGCAAAGAAAAAAAAAATTTGCCACTTGAAGGATTAAGGTCCATATGGCAATATATGGCATCTCAGCCAATACTAAGGTCATGCATGTGATAGATACACCATTCACACACATTTTCCAATAATACAAAGCTTTACTGCTATGAACACTGTTCAACATGAAATGATTACCTAACAACTTTTATTTTTTGCAAAAAATCAGAAATTGGCAATTGAAGGAAAATGGACTGTGTGGCAATATATGGCATCTCAGCCATACCCAATGTCATGGATGTGGTAGACACACCATACACCCACAATTTCCAACAATACAAAGCTTTACTACTATATACATTGTTCAGCAGGAAATGGTTACGTAATAACTTTGATTTTCGATCACTTACCCAGTAAAGGTGTTGAGGGGCCAAGCTCGACCCAGGCAACTCTCAGAAAAGGGGGAAGCACAAGAGGTAGGAGATCGCAAGTCCTGACACGATTCGTGACAGGCAATAATTTATAGGAAAAAAGCGTGACCTGTCGCATCTGTCTAGGGGTAGAAACGTGTTGTTAAACAGCCAACACAGTTTCAGACAAAAGAGATCCTGCCTATCAAACCTCTTGAATTTTTTTCATAACATGACTGGTATTTACGACAGTATAGAGCAATAGATATGTTACAAGGGTCAAAATGACCCCATCTAAATAACAGGAGAGAATTCCTAACTGGAAAGCATGACCTACCTTCGATGGTCCCTTTGACTGTCATCTCCGTAGCTAGCTGAAATGAATCATTAAGTCTTAGGTGAATTCAAACCCCGGATATACAAAAATATAATCTTTATTTTCCCAAATAGCAAACATAAAGATGGAATACAATGAGTTAAAGAAAATTACAAACAAACACATCAAATCACTATTACTCTTCCCATGGAAGTATCATGTGTATAATTATCCCCTTTACCCTCATGTCCGACTACTACTGGAGTCTTTATCAATACACATCATATCTAAGTCTAGAGAATTCATTTTTAAGTAGTGACAACAGAATCCATCTGAAATAAAGAGACCATAATGATCAGACAATGAAATGTTAAATTTTGTCACTAATATTGTGTCCCACCACACTTCCCTTCTCTAGAGGCTGAATCTAATGTCACTATATAAAATATATGACTTTTCAGTCTTTTTCACTTTACCTTACGATGGATCTCCATGTGCCTTCTTCTATGGTGGGTTTCCACACTTAATGAATATTGCATAATGTCTGCCTTAATCGTCTCACTAGGGTTTTTTTATTCCATCTATTTTGTCTTACAAATGTATGTATGTATGCTGACCAACAGACGTATGGATACACAGCTCAAGTCTTTTTCCACCCCTGTGTATGTGCATTTACTGTTCCTTATGTCAACGTCTTATCTAGCACGCATCAATGACCTGAAGTAACCTCATCTCTCCGCAATTTGGTCATCATCGTGCGTGTTTTCGACTTGTGTCTCATAATAGCATCTTGAGGAATTCACTGTTTTGCTTCTGTCTCCAAACACCAAACACTAAGGTTATCAATCCCATTTATTTTAATATATATCCACTTATACATCTGTCCAGTTCCTTAACAGATACTCTACTTAGATTTCCAAAAGGCCTTTAACAAAGTTCCACACAAGAAACTGATGTCAAAAGTTAGAGCTTCAGGAATTGTAGGAGAAATAGCAGACTGGATCAAAGATTGGCTAACTTATAGAAAACAGAGAGTTGTAATAAATGGGCAGATGTAACAAGTGAAGTTCCTCAGGGTTCTGTCCTTAGCCTGCTCTTGTTTTTGATAGCAAATTTGTAGATAACACAAAACTAGGTGTAAATGCAGCTGACCCAGGTGCAGTGGAAAGTTTAAGAAATGATCTAATGAAAATAGGAGTGGTAAAAGAATGGCAAATGCCTTTTAACGCAGATGAGTGTAAAGTGTTACAAATAGGAACAAACAACCCTCATGCCAGCTACATGCTGCTTAGGAATGACAAATAGTGTAGAAAAAGAGGAGGACCTTGGAGTCATTATTACCAAGGTCTTAAAATCCACTAAAAAGTGCATAAAAGCTGAAAAGAAGGCATACAAACTAGTGGGATACATAAAAAGGCAGTTCAAATGCAGAAACAAGGAAACGGTGCTGCAGCTCTACACATCAATAATTAGACCCCATCTTGAATATGTATTACAGTATATATATATATATATATATATATATATATATATATATATATATATATATATACGTATATATATGTATGTGTATATATTTTTCTAGGCAAACTGCAAACTCTCCAGTCTTTAGTCATTTTATCTTGATACAAATTCATGCAACTCATTTAATTAAAGCACGACAGATCTGATTTGCCTCTACCACAATTCTCTCTCTCTCTCTCTCTCTCGCTCTCTCGCTCTCTCGCTCTCTCTCTCTCTCTCTCTCTCTCTCTCTCTCTCTCTCTGGGAAAATACTTTAATCCTCTTGCCTTGCTCGAGTGAACTGTGGACAGCCTTAATTGAAGGCTTTGACCTAAGAGAAATGCTAAATCTTCCCCTGAGGCAAGTCAGCTGGGAGGGCGACACAGCATCAATCACGTGGACGCCACCATCTTGAATTAAGCCACGAGGTCGGCATACCCGGGCGTAATGCCCTTTACCATCACCTGGAAGCAAGAACCTTCATAATCTGAGAAATTATAAACGGCCTCGGATTGGCAGACTTTGCTCTCTGGAATTGCCCTATCTTAAACACATGGCTGTGGGGCTTAGTATATTTTGCTGTGGTATTTCAATTGGTCGTTCGCCCCCTCCCCCATCGCCCCCCCCCCCCCCCCCCCGGAAGTACAAGGAACACCTCTCCTAACACGGTAGAGAGCCAATGTATTAAGGTAGTTAGTCAGTCACATCACCGTTACCATATTACTGTTTTGTCCTGTTTCCTTTCATTGCGCAATATACCTACAGTGAGACCTGTATTGTTTTTTGTATTTGTGCTGTTTGACGTTGCAAGCATTTAAGTGAAGTGTAACATAAATTTTTAATTTGTGAATTACCAGAATCGAGATTATTTCAGCGCACCCTCCGTGCAACTCCTCAATTTCTTAATCAGACGCCTCATACCAGAGAAGTAATCATAGGAGTTTTCGATTACAGATTAGGAGTTAGTCAGCTGTGGTTTCTGTGCATCAATTTGTGTGCAATATTAGCTTTCCCCACTACCTTATGGTGCCCTTTGAAGCGGGCCTCTATTGTGTTTCTTTCAAGAATATACCAGGTTGCTTCTTTATCATGTAGTTAGGAACTATTGTATTTTTGTCCCCGTTTCGCTAACTAGTCTTATATTAATTCTATTGTAAATATAATTAGTTAAGTTTAAATCCCAGGGTTTTACCTTTTGAAGCAGGCCTTCAGCCATATTTAATTTAGTATAGTTTTCCCTAATCTCAAGGCCAGAGGTTAATAATCTTGCGTTATCCCAGGCAAGTTACACGGATCATTAGTATTGGTTGGCGACCTTAAACTAGTTTGCGTGCAGTTTGCCTCGCAAGATCCTTGTAATTGCAACTATCAGCTGAATAGCATTTGCTAAAACTAGTTGCATGTTAGAAATGAACCTGTATTAGCGTAAATTTCCCTTACATGTGCACGAGTGAAGCCAGAGTTCCACAGCGTAAGGAAAAGTGTCTATGTGTTTTGTTTATTTGTTAAAGGGAACCAAAAGCGACTGCAAGTGTGTTGGGTATTGTTAGACCACGTGCATCCCAAATTAGTTCATGAGAAGACAAATTTATTAACCCCTACACGAGTTTTTTAATGGCTAAAGCATGAAAGCCTTGCAAGATTTTCACGAGAGGCTATTTAGTAAGCGTGAAGTTAGAAGTGTTAATAAAAGGAATAATTTCCTTATTCCTTCGTCAACGTGTTAGACAAAATTTGAAGGCCCCGAATTCTTAGGCAAATTTTCAGAGGCGGCAATTCGGCTACCTTAAAACCCATGAATTTTTGTCTCCCTAGAGTTATTCTCTCTCTCTCTCTCTCTCTCTCTCTCTCTCTCTCTCTCTCTCTCTCTCTCGTAGAAGTTAGGTATTCATTAAGCGAATATATATTATTCTCTTTATTGAGTAAATCTCATAAATCCGTAAGACTTTGTTCAGGACAAGCGAGCCAATAATTGCGTTTAATATTTGCTCTTGCTTAAATTATTCTGTAAAGAAACGCACCTGGTAAATTCTATTTTCATTCAAAATATTCTCTGTTCATTATTTTCAAGCAAGAGGAATTTTTCCCAGTACTACTGGTCGTTTCCCAAAATTTATCTCTCGGTAGGGTTTCGCTCAGCCAGGTGTCCGGGAGGCCAAAGTCCGACCCTGAGCTGTCCGGCTGTCGCACAAGACTCGGTTAAAATGTGTGCAAAGTTCGTTTAGGTGCCCAAATCAGGTCTCATAACGTAACACTAAATAGCTTTTCTTTTAAGCAAGTGAAATATTTTTCTAAGCCGCGTATGCATTTTAATTCTAAGCAGTTCCCTGTGCGCGAGCAAAATTCTTTAACCATTGTATGCGCGAATCATATGAAACCTTACATGACCATTTACCATGACCTCCGAGTGAGCCATCACCAAATCAAAACTCCACCAAGGACTTGCAATATCCCTTACCTAATCCAATGTAACATATATGTCCAAGATTCTCAGATTTAAGTACTGGATGTTCCACTGTTTATTTTATATTTAATTCCATGAAACTCCTGTTTCATTTTCTAAGCGGTATTCTACCAATCCGGTGGTCCGAAGTTCGATTCTTGGCTCGGCCAATGCGGAATCAAAGGAATTTATTTCTGGTGATAGAAATTCATTTCTTTATACAATTGGTTCGGATCCCACAATAAGCTGTAGGTCCCGTTGCTAGGTAACCAATTGGTTCCTAGTCACATAAAAATATCTAATCCTTCGGGCCAGCCCTAGGAGAGCTGTTAATCAGCTCAGTGGTCTGGTAAAACTAAGATATACATTTTTTTTCTAAGCGGCATTAAATACTGCAGAAGACTTGTCATTTTGACCGCATCAGCTATCTCCGACGATTCTCATCAAATTTCAAACGTGCGTTAAACATTGTTCTTTTGAACATTCTCTGTCCATTTAGAGACGTTATACCCGTTTTCTTTGTTACATTCATAAGTCCATTTAGAGACGTTATGTGTTCTTTTGAACATTTTCTGCCCATTTTAAGAAGTTATACCCATTCTTTTAAACAGTCCCAAATCCACTGAGAGACGTTATATCTGTTCTTTTGAACAATATCCGTTCATTTTTAGATGCTATATCCGTCATTTTGAACTCTCAAGTCCATCCAAGACTTCTAATTCGCTCATTTTGGACAATCCAAGTCCTTAAGGGACCGATTATCTCCTGTCAATTCGAACCATCCAAAGTCCTAACATGACTTCCTGAATTTGTTATTGGGAACACCCCAGTGTCTTACAAGATGCGCACCCTGCTCCCAATTTCCTTAGGCACATACCTTAAGTCTTGTTCCGACATATTAAATTTGGTCCTCCTGACCCTTATGGTTTACTCAAACTTCTTCCTTCGAACAGCCCTGATTTCCTTAGCGCGAGGAATTTGAGTCTTCCGAGACACCTGAGCCATTGTCACAGACGCATTTGAGTACTGTCAGACATACTGAGTCTTTTCAGACATCCTAGGTCTTACGACACCTTGACTCTTTCAGACAATCTTATGTCCCAAGGAACCATCAGTCATTCTTTTCGACCAGTGCCACCTCACTTGCAAAGAGGGCACCCCTACTCGCCCAAAGTGCACCATTGATCATATTTCCCTGTGCCCTTGCAGTATTGACTATTTCCCTGTGCCTTAAGTCTTTACTGTTATATCATAGGGGACACGGCCATACAAGCATTATCTCAAAATGGCTACCAGATCCTAGCAAACTGAAGGTTTCAAGTACTATGTGGCCACTGGCAAGGAATGGGCTAACAGGACAAGGAGTGGGTCCAAGAGAGGGTAGACTCTGCCAAGGCAGAAAGAGGGGCAGAGGAGAGCTAAAAAAGAGAAAGAAACACAAGCTGAGAAGAGGGAAGAAACAGAAAAAGCAGAGAAGAAGAAAAAAGAATAGCCCAGGAGAGAAGGGAAGAAGCAAAAAGGGCTGAGAGGGAGAAAGAAAGGTTGCATCAGCTTGTAATGGCAGCCGCCACTCCCACTCCACATGCGACCCTTAGCCGTAAAAATGAGATAAAGCCAAGCCTGAAGCCTGGCTTGACCATATTGAGAAGGTCCTTAAGACATACATGTCCTCTCCTGAAGAAGCGTCTCTAATCCTGGGCAAACTCCTTGAAGGAAACAGAGCAATTGCATTCAATGCTCTTCCCCGCCCCACCCCCCCCAGGAGCAAGGAGCTCTCACCCTTGTCCGTCAAGTCATCAAAAAAAGGGTTTCGAAATAACTCCAGACCTGGTCTGAGTTCATCTTCAAGAGGAATCAAGCACTGAAACGATGGCTAGACTTTCTCCTAGCCATTAAAATGGAGGACGTCCAAAACTCTTCCACCTTGAGGATTTCTTCCCTTACATCCCACCAGCCCTCACCCATCTGTACAATAAAGCTTCTATGACATTGGTTGAGTGCTTTCGTTGGGCTGATACCTGGGACACAAATCATCCTCAGCTTAGTTCTTATGGACGGAAAATATACCCCTCCTCACCCACCTCCTCAACCTCTCAAAAGCAAATCACGAATGGGCAACCCCATTAGAAGCCAGTATGTGTACATTGCAAAAAGTTAGGGCACCCCATTGAACACTGATACACTGCAGCAGAAGGCACCTGTTACACCCCAAAATGGGAATCAACAGCCTGCACTACGCAAAGGTTTTAGCCAAAGCTTTTGCACTTCTTGCAAGGTTTATGGCCACTCAGCTGAAAGGGTAAAGTGCCCTAACAAAACTAGTACCCAGCCATTGCTGTGGCAGTGACAAACCCAGAGACTTTACGCCTTCCAGCCTAGGGTCCCATTGTTGTTTCTTTCCCTCATAGAAGGGTCAGGTAGCTAAGACAAGGGAGCAAGGGAAAAGTTGTGTAAAACAGTGGGGAGAAGAGCATCTTGTGGTTCATGTGCTGCTTATCACATTCATTTGTGTTAGTATTTTTTGTAAGGAGCCCAATAAGCATTCCCATATCACTATTCATATGACCTTAACACGAACCCAATGTTCTGGCTGGTGGACAACTGAACCCACGGTAATGTAACTTGGAAATTATGTTCCATATGAAGACCACAGAATTAAATTAATTATATTGCGTCTTTGCAATGCCATATTTTATATATGCCAGTTATTACCTTACATATTTTATTTTCGGAGACGAGTATTCCCACTCTTGTGGATGCCATATGCAATGTGACAATTATTTTTACTTCTTGAGAGGGACAATTCTGCATTTTTGTATATGTATACCTTGTCATAATAATTGATTGCTTGATTTTCGTTTCGTGAGCAACATTTTTTACACCCTCAACACAAATAAATCCACAGTATCTTATATGCACATCGCATCATAGTCTGTTGACTGCCTTTTATTTTTCAGTCTGTTGACTGCTGTTGTATTTTGATTGTCCGTGTGACCAATACTTTACACCCTCGTGACGAATATTTACAATCTGTTGACTGGCGTTCTGAGGAAACCATTTCTGCAGTATTCTTGATAGCAAATTCCATAGTTTTCCAGATGATCATTCACGTATTCTGTGAAATTATTTCAGTGCATTTTTGTAAGAGTGTCTTATGTCCTTAGCATAAACCTCTACCTTTAGAGGAATTCGAGGCTCAGTCATCGTTACAGCACAAACCACAGCCTTTGTGAAGATCGATTCCAATTTCCACTCCAAATCACAGTAATTTGTGAATCTCAGCATGAATTGGCGTCATGTGATTCCACCTTCTTCGCTGTGCAGGGAATTTGTAATCCCTATAATAGGATCTTACGTTCTAGAGGTGTTTTATTCCACCTTAGTGGAATCTAATTGGTGTTATTCTGTCCTTTAGGGACTCCATTCCCAGGCAGTGCCTGCATTCCGATGGCTTGGTGCCTGTGATTACCCTAAGAAAGTCCCATTCATGCATGCACACACTCATTCCTACAGGATGGTGAACCACCCTGCATTAAAGGAAATTAAAGCTTTTACTGAAGCAGGGAATGCTGCAGGACTAAGGGGCCAAGAATTAGCTACCTGGGTAGCCAAGGAGAAGGAAAAGGCATGGTTAGATAAGGAGACAAGCCACAGGAGTGGAGAAGGAGAAGGACAGAGCAGAAATGGAGAAAGAAGGGGAATTCCAAGAGTGAAGAGAGGCGGCAGAAAGGGTAAAGAAGGCAGAAGAAAGTACTCATCAACTGGCTATGGCCAACACTGACATACAGCCCTCTACATCCCGGTCATCACACTCCACCCTTAGTAGCATGGGCATTCTCATCCAACTGTGGAACGAGCCTGAGTTGGAGGCCTGGCTCAACCACAGAAAAGGTCCTGGATAACTTTCGACCTCCTCCCACCAAAGTAACCCTCATCTTGTGACAGTACCTTGAAGGCAAAGGGGCCATCACCTTCCAAACCCTCCCTGTTCAGGAGTAAGATCTCGTTCGTGTAAGGGAGGCAATCGTCAAAGCCTTCGAAATAACCCCTGACAGGTGGAGACAAAAATCAAGGAGCATGGCAAAGGAGTCTGGGCAGACGTGGTCAGAATGGGTGGGGAAGAAGACACCCACCCTCCAGAGGTGGACAAGGGCCTCCAATGCTATCTCTGAGGGAGAGACTCTTGAACTTTTTCAGTTGGAGGATTTCCTGTTATATGCCCCTCCTGAGATTGCTACTTACTTGGTAGATAAAAATTAAAAAAATGATTGTAGAGTTCTGTAAGTGGGTGGATGTCTGGGACACCCACCATCCACTACAGAGCTCATTAGATAAGAAAATCCATTCTATACCTCCCCCTCTTGCCAACTCTCAGACAACGCAGTGGCAAAATAAGCAGCCGTGTAAGCCTGTGTATGGGCATTGTAACCTGGGCACTCTTCAGAACAGTGCCACTCTAAAACAGATCCTCTGCAGTCGACCCCCATCACCCTAAATAAGGAAATCACCAAATTATAAGAATAACGACCATTGGCAGTGGAACAACCTGATTTTAGCAGGAGCTTCTGTGACTTGTTCAAGGTGCATGGGCACACCTCTTCCTGGGTCCATTGCCCTAAAAAGGATGCTGCTCCTGCCATTGCCATGGCAGTGATGGACCTGTCAATTCTAGGCTCCCCAGCTCAGGGGCCCATGTTTGTTGCACCGCTCAGAGATCACTATCCGGCCCACCAGATCCAAGCATTCGACAACTCTGGTACACAGCTATCCATAATTTTAGAGGATAGTGTTTCTCATGGAGCTAGGATTGAGAGGCATAAATTAATTACGATTGAGAGCCTCAACCATGTTAAAATGTTCCTGCCTACCATCCGGCTGAGGATCACATGACCTCACCATTCGAAAATGTGTACTTTGGTGGTGGCTACCTACATTCCCTGCATTTATGACATCTTGTTAGGACAGGACATTAAGCCTCCTCCTATCTTTGAACAGTCTCAGGGCTCCCACCCTTACCTCGCTCCAGACCGATTCTGCAGTCCTCCGAGCTACGTTTGAATCCTCTTACTCATCCAGGAACAGCCTAGGTGCCAGTGCAAACGAAAAATTTGGGTCTTTGTCACAAAGTTCCCCATCCAGGCTACTTCTCCGCAGCTTCCAGCTCAACTCTGCTACTGACGCCGGAAGCAGCAGGAGGGCTAATTCCACCTTGAATTCCTCAAGACACACCTAACTGTAGCGGATGTGCCACCAAAGGCACGACCTTGCAAACCTCCCTGGAATTGGTCACCCTAGATTGGGAGCCCTTAATCACCTCCTCCTCTTCCCTTTCGTCAGCAGTTAACCAGTACGAGCGTAAGGACTCTGCTGACCCTCAGTTGGCTGAAGAACATCAGGGACCGAGTAAAGCACCGTTAGGCACAGGGTGAATGCCATTGTTCTTTCTATACAGCAGTCGAAGCAGATGCTATTACAGCATCTTCCATGGACAGGCATCTTTCAAGTCTCTCCACCCCCCCTCCCTCCCACCTCGGTGTCATCAAACCAACCTTGGAGAGGTCAAAGGAAGAAAAGTAGAGGACACCGAGGATTTCAGAAACACTTGGAGAGCGAGTAGGCTCTCTCTACACTAGTACCCTGACACAGCACCACATTCTTTTAGAGAATTCTGGTCCTTCTCCATCCAGAGGAGAATGCCAGATTCTGTTACTTCTACTTCTTGTTGTTCCTCTTTTGCGACTGGTTCTTATTTGTACTTTCCGTATCCTCTCATTTATAATATCCTTCCTTCTTTATTGTAGCCTCTTAGACACTTTTCCCACTGTATGTTCTGCTTAGGCAGAGCCCACTTGCCAGCAATTCTGACATTAAAAATTATTACGCCATTTAGACCTATTATGATGGCTTCCACGAGTGTCTAGCGATGCCCTTTAAAAAGTACCCAGACTAATCATAATAAGTGCCACTTCTGGCACCGTGTTCATTTATGGAGATTAAACGCACTTTTAGCCAGATAGAATGCTATATAATTAGATTGCCCTTTTAAAGCGATATTGTTGAAATCATGGCTCCATTTTGTATATTATTCATTTATTTTAAGTGTGTGATTAATAATTCCCTAGTCTCTGTTATTTGTGTTTTGTTTATTCTTCACCGAGAATAACTTCTTTATACTCTTAGTTCTCTCCTATCTTTTAATGTTCCCTTGGGAGAAAATTCATTTTGTTATCTTCTTCCACGAAAAAGTTAACTACTATTTAACCCCAATGAATAAGAAACCTTTAAGGAGTAACTCCACAACCTGTCTGGCACTGGGTCAATGGTTTTACAAAACCGCAGATTCCTAACACCCCTGCAGAACGCGTCTGTAATGCATCTTCAGGGCCAATTAACAGCATGAACTGCCTTAGGTTATATAGACAGTATCCATGTATGATAGAACTAAGTTTATTGCTAACCCTTCTAGAATCAGATTAGAATCAGTAAAGGTTTAGTGAGATAAAAATTATATGCCCACTTAGTTATTACAATTAGTTAGTATTTCATTTAATTAGAATAATTCTGATAAGTTTATTAGCTAATTTCTGAGAATAATACGCCTGGGCAAGGTAATATTCAGTCTAACATTAAGTGATTACATCTGATTTATTCCTGTTCACTTGTACTTTAAGGAACTTTCCCAAGAGAACCTTAAGTGATTGTAACGTAGTAAGAACACCTTGCATTAAGTACAACGGCAAATATGTATAATCAGTAATTGCGAGTAATTGTGATGTATGATAGCACATGAGTTTGCAGAGCAGTACCTTGTTTCAGGTATCCTATCGCCTTCATACCTGCTGTGAGAGGTGGACTTCTTTACCCTTAAACGCTCTGGGCACCTGCTATTCACACTCCAAGTACTCAGCGCCTGTCTGCAACCTGATCACGTGATTTCATTTCTAGAGCGACTTTTTTCTCAGTAATAAGTTGGACGTGGAGAGTCCTGGTACCCTAATGGGCCCCGTGAATACGTTGATTAATTAACTTGTAAATATATGCCATTTAAATTTCGCCTACAGAGTTCTTACATTTTCACTTGAAATCTAATCTCAGCCTTAAGCCATAAATTCTGAACATGAACTGGCCATCAACCTGGCCTTCTTTTGATTAAGTTAGATGCGTTTAACCCCTGTGCAAAGAAAAGAGGCCTAGATTCATATATATATATATATTATATATATATATATATATATATATATATATATATATATAGTATATATAATATATATATGTATATATATATATATATATATATAATATATATATATACATACAATATATATATATATATATATATATAGTATATATATATATATATAATATATATATATATATATATCTATAGTATATTATATATATATCTATATATTTATATGAGTCTGATCACATCACCATGATTCATATTTACGCATCAAGCTACAAATGTCCTTTAACATCTAATTCGCTCTACCTCAGAATTAATACATTTTCATATATGTTAACTGGAGGGGAATTTTTAGTTGATAATAATTTCGTTGGCTCCCGGGCGTGAACCTAGGTACCAAGAAATCAGGACGTACAGTGAAGTGCCTTTAACCACACAGCTACCACGAGAGGATATAAGTTAATGCTGCCTCTCACCTACAAATCCCTGTCGCGCTCAGGTATTCATTGTTTTGGAGTCGGTATCAACCCTCCACGACCTTGACAAATGTGTAGTGCTTTTGTTGCATGTAGCCAATTTATGAGTCTGATCACATCACCGTGATTCATATATATGCATTAAGCAACAAATTTCGTTTATTATCTAAATTAATCTACCTCAGAATTAATATATTTCATATAGGTTAATTGAAGGAGATTTTTTAGTTGATAATAATTTCGTCGGTTCCTGGGCGTGAACCTAGGTACCAGGAAATCAGGACGTATAATGGAGCGCCTTTAACCACACAGCTACCACGAGAGGGGTCAGCATCAACCCTCATCGACCCTGACAACTATGTAGTACTTTTGTTGCACGTGGCCAATTTGAGTCTGTTCAAATCACCATGATTCATACATACGCATTAAGCTACAAATGTCCTTTAATATCTAATTTGTTCTACCTCAGTAATTAATATTAATTATTAACAATTAAAAATTCCCCTTCAGTTAATATACATGGAAATATTTTCATTCTGAGGTAACTTAGACAAATTAGCAACCCAAGTAACAGCGCTGAACTTTCTCCTTAAAGATGCGAACCTGGAGCTGGAACAGTTGCATTTAACAGAGACCTATAATGATCTAATTCGCTCTACCTCGGAGTTGATATTAATTATCATCAACTAAAAAATTCTGAGGTAGAGCTAATTAGGTATTAAAGGACATTTGTAGCTTAATGCGTATATATATATATATATATATATATATATATATATATATATATATATGTATATATATATTAGTATGGAGACAGGAGCAATTACTCAGGGATAGAACGATTACACATCAATTGCGTACAAGTAAAAAGATACACACAATTTTTTCCAACACCAATATTAAAAACCTTTTAATAAATTAAGAATAAAAACAGAGTAGAAACAGAAACACAGAATAACAGTGAAAAGGCTAGGAGCGAATACAGAGAAACAAATTAATTGATAATAATACATAGAAAATATAATAATCATGGGTCATGATAATAATAATATAATACTAGTAATAATAATAATAATACTAAATATAACTAATATAGTATAATAATAATAATAATATATATATTATCATAGAAATATTATATATATATATATATATATATCTATATCTATATATATATATATATATATTATATATATAATATATATATATATGTTGTCGAGGAATGCTGTGCTGCCATCTCTTGTTTATATTTTTACTCCATGGACTAAAGAAGTTATTTGTTTATTTGGTTGTATTTGTTTGATTTTGTTTTCTTAACATGGAGAGTCCCAGCATTTCTCTGATCACTACCTGACACCTAGCCACCGTAACAAACTCCTTAGACCTTGGTCAGTCTTCTCCGTTCTTGATCCTAGACTCTAGACTCTTGGTCCTTGGATCTTATTTCATCTTAAGACGCTCCTGATTCTTCGTCAGATTGTAATCACGTGTAGTACTTTTCCTGATCCTGATTATACTCGCAAGATCTTCATTAGACCTTTATATTATTATAGAAGTTCCTGGTGTTATACATGAAGTTTGTTAATTTTGTATGTTTCAGTTTGTAAATATATTTTAAGTTAATAGAATTTTTCATGTTATACCTTTATATTAAAAATTAAACAAGGAAACTTAAAATTGAACAATCATATATATTTTTAAAAGAACCAGAGTTCATGGAATTACTGAATATATAAAAACCATATATATATATATATATATATATCTATGATATATATATATAAATATATATATATTATAATATATATAATATATATGTGTGTGTGTATATGTATATATATGTATATATATATATATATATATATATATATATATATATATATATATATACATATATATATAATATATATATATATATATATATATATATATATATATATATATATATATATATATATGCATTAAGCTACAAATGTCCTTGTAATACCTAATTATTTATATGCAATATGTATATAATATTATTATATTATATATAATATAGATAATATATATATAATAATATATATACATATACATATTCAGCCTTTAGTAATTTATACTTACTAGAGATTCATTCTCCTCATTTCAATCAAAATATGGAGGGTATCCTCTTTCCTTGTTCATGTTGAATGTTGACAGACCTTAATTCCCGGAGAAATGCTAATCCCCGCCTGAGGTAAAGGCAGCTCGGAGAAAGACAGGATCGATCATGTGGAGGCGGCTATCTTGGAACATAAGCCACGAGATCGCCACTACCACCACCAGAATGCATGTACTATGACACATCGATTCCAAAGTTGATCTGGAAGAACACAAAGTTTTGATTTGATTTTTGGTGATGTCTTTTTTGCTCTAAGCTTTAGTAAAATTCTGTAATGTGCGACGATGGCTGCACTAATAATTTTAATAACTTCTATGATGACAATATCAAAGGAAAAATGTTTTTGCATTTCCAAAATATTGGAACATTCTGAGCGAGCATATATAATCCCCTGGAGACACCGCTTGCTCATCTTCTCTCCCACTTGATCAAGTGTGCAGACCTACAGCAGGTGCTTTGATGGAAAGCCAGTGGATTTTGGCTTTGGTGAGCTGTGAAGAAGCCTGGGACTGCTCCAGTTATCCAAAGATATCTAAGTAATTCTTAAGCCATTTGGTACTTGGAACATTTCTAGAGAATTAGTAATTGCAGAGCCTTGTTTTAAGTCAGCTTAGGAGTTTTAAGATTACTCACTCCCTGTGCAGAAATTTCCCAGAAACTTTCCAGTCTTGATATGATTTGCATTTGTAAATAACATAGCTTGCTTAGGTTGCATGAGGAGCAACATTGTAAACTGTGTCGATTTCCTACCTATTTTATTAGTTCATGGACAACTTGGTCGATCCCTTTGTTTGCATAGCTGTCGCTAGAATGAATTTAGTTGAGTTAATTGTATAGTCTATTTACTAACATAAATTTGCCCTGCCAGTCTCATTCAACTGATCCTTGTTCATGGAAGAAGAAGTGAGAACGTTAGTCAAGGAGGTGGAGCGTGTGATCAATAACCACCCTCTTACTGTGGTGATGGCCACTAGTATGAAGTCCTCATTATGTCACATCTACGAGGTATGCCCATTCGTTTGCTGCCAGCTGCAGCACCAAAATAAAGTATGTTAGATACCTTTACTACAGATTGGTTGATGCTCTTTGTGTATTCAGGTTGTTGGAGCACCGAGTAACTACAGTCAGTGTCATGATTTCGTCTCTGGAGAGTCGACTCCTCTGTTGTGGTGGCTTCGTCTTGGTGAAAACAGATTGATTGTTGTTGTAAATTTTGGCTTCTGGAAAAGGTTGTATAACTTTACCCCGGAGATGATGTCGTATGTTCGGCAAAAGTTTGGTATAATGGTGAAGAATGTCCAACACTCAGACTGTAACAGTGGTGTCGAGTCAAATGAAGTGAATGACGAGAATGAACGATTAAAATACTGAACGTGAAATCAACAATAGTGAACGTGAAGTTTTAGAGGATAATCACGAACTAGTTAATGAGTCAGAGGCATTGGATAATGACAGTAGCGAAAGACAGAATGCAGTGGATTTGAATAGAGTTGGGGCTAGGCCCAAAAGGAAACTCGTTCTTGCCCAATGTGAAAATCTAAATCCTTGATAACTCTAGTATTTGTAATATGCATAAACATTGTTCCTAAGGGAGGGGCGTGCTATGGAACAGTGAGAAGGTCTAGGTAACCTTGTGATTGAATTAGGTTTATAATTTGTGTGCTACCGAGTGAGAGGAGCACTAAAAGGTAATTGTGTACATTCCATGTCTATGTGGTTGATTTCTGTAATGTTGTATTGAGTTGTGAGACACAATGTAGTGTTAATTCCACTTGCTTGTAGAGCAAGCTAGATGCAATTTATGACGCCTCCCAATTTGCATCTTGGCTGTGAGTTAAAACGGAACATTAATCACTCCAGCTCTTATTACTTAGTTTTTTCTGCCTCGTGTCAGATTCGTCTGGCTGGGAAAATGTTAACGAATATTCACAGCTGGATTTTTGGCAACATAAAACTTCTATTTTGTCGTTTTGAATAAAAATATTATTCCCTAGTTGCAATCGCAGGCACTACGACATGTTAATTCGAAAGCTGATATGGAAGAACGAAAAGTTTTGATTTACCTTTTGGTGATGTCATTTTTGCTGTAAGCTATTGGAAAATTCTGCAATGTAAAGATGACTAATTATTTCAACAATTCTACGATCACAATTCCAAAGGAAAAATTTTTTTTTGTATTTCCAAAATGCTGGAACATTCTGGAACAAGCCCCAGAGCGATCATATATGAACCTTAGGAGACGCCCCGTTCTCCTCTCCTCTCCCACTTGATCAGGTGTGCAGACCTACAGCAGGTGCTTTGATAGAAAGCCAGTGGACTGTGGTTTTGGCGAGCTGCGATGAAGTTCAGCACCGCTCCAATTATCCAAGTAATCCTTAATACAACTGAGACATAGAACATGTATAGAGAATCAGTGATCGCAGAATATTGTTCGAAGCCATTTTTTAAAAATAAGTTGCTGAGATTTTAAGTCAGTGTGTGAGTTTTAAGATTACTCACTCACTGTCCAGAAGTTTTCCAGAATTTTTTCAGTCTTGATATGATTTGCATTTGTAAGTAACGTAGCTTGCTTAGGCTATGCGAGACACCACCGGTAAACTGTCAATTTCCTACCTATTGATTTTTATACATGTGGTCTCTAGGACAGGGTGGTCCCGCCTTTTGTTTGCGTAGTTGTCGCTAGATCGACTTAATTTGAGTTAATAATATCTTTTGTTTATTAAAGGGAATATGCCCCGTTTCTATAGCCTAATTTTGTTATGAAATTGTAAAATTTGTGAATGTTTGAATGTCTACATGCCATCTTCAATTTCTGATTCGGAATTGTGATTTGTGTTGTCAGGACTTCGCATCCGACCCATACCATCGGACAAAGAACATTAAAATACAGCCCACTCAATTCTCAACACTGTTATCTGATAAATTTTCATTCAGATTCCTTAAAGGGAAAATGAATAAATAATTTAAAAAAATAAATAAAATGAAAATAACAAATAAATGAATAAAGAAAATATTCCAACAGAAACCTTTAGTGAATACATTTTTAACATTGCACCGACGTGGCCATCCCTTTTATCGGAATAACAACTGGTTCCGCTCAAAAGAAAGAAAACAGTAAAGTTGTCTTTTATCTTTCCTCATTTACTTTATTTGTTTATGAGGAAATTGTATATTTTCCCTGAGACAGAAAGAAACAAGGACGAAGAGATAAAAGGTCAACTTTCATTCCAGTATCTCAAGTCGAAAAACTCTCAGTTTCCCTTGTAATGCTTCTATTTTTGAGGACATCTTATCCCTTTGGGGAATACAATAGAGTTGTTGTTGCTTTCGGTGGAAACAATAGTTATTTATTCGGTGAGTGGCCACAGTTCCTTTTTCACTAGTAAAGAAAGCCAAACGAATTGACCACCTTTTAAGCATCATTCTTTCCATTTGTATCAACAGACGAGAAGAAACTATCAAGTGAGGAAATACGTGAAATATACATGATATTATTAGAGGACAATATTTGAAAATGTTTTTGTTCATTGAATAAACACTCAATGAGAGAGAGAGAGAGAGAGAGAGAGAGAGAGAGAGAGAGAGAGAGAGAGAGAGAGAGAGAGAGAGAGAGAGAGAGAGAGAGAGAGAGAGAAAAGCAAGGTTATTAAAAATAATGAGTGGATGTGATTAATAGTGATATTAGAGATTTTTCAATAGAGAATAATAGATTTAACGTAACCCAGTATTAGGCAATTGACCAGAACGCAGGCCAGAAGGTGCGCATGGTCACGCAATGTTCACAATACAGACAAACAGACAGACAGACGGACAGGGACAGGGAGTAATAATATTACCGAATATTTCAAAAATTTAAATTGATGACTATTATGAATTTATAGCTTTAGACCAGAAATACAAAATATCAAAAACCTCGACAAAAGCTTTCCATTTTGTTGGTCAACCTGCCGAGAAATTCGATTGCGAATCACTTAGATTCCAGGTTCATCATGCAAGGATTATTTTGGAAAAAAACTGGACAATGAGTGACGCACCCTTGACTGACTATTTGTTTGCAAAGGCGCAATCCTATTCTCCAGCTGAAGGGATGCACATCTAGTTTGTAAGACTACGTCTCCTGCAAACTTGATCTGGATCCCTGTTAAGACGAGTCTAAGAGTACGGAATGCTGGAGTCGATGTTCTGTACTCTAAGGACAGGATTGGGAAGATAAATCTCTTTTTTGAAAGTAAACAGTAATCAATAGTTGGAGTTACAGATTTTAATTTCACATTACTTTCAGGGAATTTCTGAATAAATACACTGCTAAGGATAAGACAATTTTATGGGTAATAATGCATTATTTAATAAACAAACGGAACATATAAATTTAGATTAACTATTTGAAGGTGGGGTTATATATAAAAACAATACTTCTTGTGCTGCCAAAAGGTAACTTTAAAGGTACTCACCTTCCTTGGACTGTTGCGCAGACACTGCAGACTTTTTGGTTAGACCATTTCTCAATTCTCGCTATGGTTCTTTTAGTCTCAATAGTGTTTTGAGGTACACGTGATTCTGAAGTCTCTTCGACACTCTCTTGGTGGATTTGTTCATTTGTTCAAATAGATTTCTCCCGTCTAGCTACGATGCTGCCTTCGAAATGTCATCCAACTGGAATAATGGTCAAACAATGCTTTCAGTACAGATATGTGAAAGGTTCCCCGAACCGTGGAATGAGACGTAAATGAATACTTTAAGAAAAAAAAGCAATAGTTATGAAATAAATAGTATTATCAAATATTCCGGATTTGGAAACCACAAAAGAATGGCACGGCTTGCGCTGTCAAATGAACAGCGAAGTAAGAAAAATAAAAAGATACTGGAAATGTACACAGCAACAAATGATCTGATGTGGAGCTTATGTGGGAATTCTTTAGCAACATTCACTTCATGACTGGATGCACTGAACCGCAATGAATCACCATAACAAACATGGAAAGTAAAACAACTCCTTAGTTATTTGTGCTTCAATCTATATATAAAGACAATATAATGTCCAAGTATTCCTACACACACCCAAGCACACACACACACACACACACACATACACACACACACACACACACACACACATAATAAAGGTATGAGCCACGAAGGAAAAATAAACAACGGAGTTTCTCCAAGATCATTCGACTAAAAGTCCTTTACTCAGCAGACAAACTGACTTAACATGGGAAATTGAGAGTACAGGAAAGGTCGTATAACGGACAGATAGGGATTATAAGGAGATTAGTACCTAGAATCCAACGCACCTGGAGAATGAGTAACCTTTCCAAACAAGCATAAGCAATTTAATTAAGAACAAAAAGATTAAGTCCAACTGCTCAGACACAGGGACAAGACAATTAAAGGATTATACAAGGCGACAGCTGACCACATTCAGATCTTTGGTAAACAAAAACTTATTCACAAAACATATTAAACATACATATACAAAGAAAATATCTCTAAGGCAACTAATATGTATTTAAGTCTGTAATTATATCTTTGAGGCCATTCTTAAACATGTTACAAATACAAGGGTCTAAATGAAACAGGTCACGACTAATATTAAAATTAGAATGGGAAGTAAGTTGTATTATAGCAGATTTTAAAAGATTTCGTGATAAGACATCTTTTGATCTTGCAATTACTGAACTACCAATACAATTTATCCGGTGGTTGTTTTTACTTAAATGAATGAATATGAAAGTGGTGTGTGACCGTTAGAGGTAAGTGGACCTCTATTGAGTTATGAGTAATTGTTTAGTTTACTTTACTTTGAAATGGAGATGGCTTAAATCCCTTACACCTTACCATTCCAGAAGGCATTCTAACCCTAGACAGGTTGGAATGACTAGAATAGCCATCTACAATGATAAGTAACTTACTTCTTCACCCTTCAAGTAATATTATAACATAAAATTCAAGTTAGTCCAAACTCTGTGGAAGTCAAATTTCTATAAAATCAAAATTTAGTTTACTTTACTCGCAGAGAGCCTAGAATCACATTCCTATCAAGAATTGATGAAGCAACACAATTTGACATGACTATGATAAGTGGAATTAAAATAGTCTTTGAAAAGATCATAATTCATTAGTCATTAAACAAAACAGTATCGCAGAATTCACAACATGGGCAAATAACTAGTAGTCATAACTTATAATTTATAATAAACCTTAAAGTACAGGGTTAATATGGTTAATTTACTTCTGTCATGCATTATACTATTAGCTTTAACATGAGGCAAGAAGATACTGCTAGCTAGCACTGAAGGGGTGGTACCAAGTGTTCATGGGCGGTTATTTGACCCACGAGGGTCGCATGTGATAAATATTACTTATGGAAATTAATCAATTTTCTATACAGTACATACTTCTCCTCAGAGAATATACAAATTACAATGAAAAAAAAGTAGAGACAAGGAAGGAATAATTAATTACGGCAAATAAGATCAAAATGTATAATGCTTTGAACTAAGAAAGGTGAAGATATAGAAGAGATTGAGTAGCAACCTTTACAAGATGATAAGAAAGCTATAAGGAAAACATCTGGCCTTCTCCTCTGGATGGAGAGAGAGACCAGAATTCTCCTTAAGAGTATAACACTGTGCCAGGGACATTAATGGGGAGAGAGACTACCAACCCTCTTAGTTTTCTTAGAGCCTTGATGCCATTTACCTCTCTTCCTTGGACCTCTCCGAGGATGGTTTGCTGATTCCAAAGGGGGATTTGGACGGCCTAAGTCTGATGATGATGCCTGAGTGCCAGCTGCCTCCGTCTGCTGCAAACAACAGGAAAAGTGGCACTCTTCCCAATGCCTAACACCGTTTGTCTCAGTTCCTTGAATTATTCGGCCAAACTTGATTTGGACGAATCCTTACTCAAGGACTAGTCAGCTGTGGATAGGGAGAAAGAGGAGGAGGCTATTTATGGTGTTATTGACTCACAAGTAAGGGTGTCCAACACAGACACGGGTTGTGAGGCTGCACCTTTGTGAGAGCTTCCACTGTAGAGATGGCCCGGACTGAGATCTCCAAGAAGGAGACTTGGCACTAGCACAAAGGGCCATGCCAGGTGCAGAGAGACGATGGGTGGGGCATGGCACTGTCTAGGGCCTTCAAGTGGCACTGGCAGTGGATTAGAAGTAGGTCTAAGAGGACCGTGAGGGCTGTTTGGAGCTAGGTAAGCGTGTGGGCCGTTGGATGGTCTAAATGTAAGAGGAGACTTAAAATCTTGTCCCAGCAGGATATCATCATACCCTCCAGGAATGTAAGTTGCTACTGCTAGAGTACATATTTTAGAGCAGTGAGACTCTTATGCCAGAATGTTCGAGATCGGAGACCATACGGCCAGTACATTCTAACATAAGAAACCACTCTAAAAAATACAAATCATATATCGAGAGAAGTGACTTCTTTATCATAGGCCAAGCAGGTAATGCATTTGAACTGCCTGTCCTGTAATCACTATTCATTAAACAAATGGTTCCCTAATTAAATACCCAGACCTCCTCCACACAACTTTACCTGAGTTAACTTTTATTTATGTATTCTTATTGTCTTTTGCCTTCATTGCATAAGGTTGGTTAGTGGTCTCTGGTCATGCTTTTGTTTCTGTTTTTTTTTTTATTCTGTTTTGTAATTTATGTATGTTATTGATTTTTCGGTTATTCTTTTAATGTAATGGTTTATTCATTATTTAAGTTATTACGAAACATAGGAAATAAAGAATTAAAAAGAATTTAGAACATTTCTATGGTTCACCTTCACGCTGATGTGTCCTACTGGCAGTCGCCTACCTCTGTCTTTTGATACTTCTGCCGGACTACTTCGAGTTGGGAACTGTTACCGCTGACCTCCCATCCCTCCCCATCCCTCCCCTTCTTAATATGGATCTTTGTTGATCTTCGCAGCTTCTTTTATGCTTTACTCTTCTCACTTCAAGTACTTCAAGTCAGATCTTGAGAATTTAACCACTTTCATCAACTTATATGCTGTAGATATGGAACAGACCTATTACACACATACACAAACGCACACACACAACCACACACATATGTATGTATGATATATATATCATATATATATATATATATATATATATTACTATTACATATATTTCTACATACTTTCCAAGCAATCCTCCACCCAAAGCTTCATTAAATCAAATAACACAACGTTTTTTCACTTATTGCTGACTGACAAAATGTGGCCTTCAACCTTGGCCCTTTCCTAATTTCTTTAATTGTTCTCTCTCTCTCTCTCTCTCTCTCTCTCTCTCTCTCCTCTCGTCTCTCTCTCTCTCTCTCTCCTCTCGTCTCTCTTCTTCTCTTTGTTTGAACATGTTACTTTTTAGGAATGTCTCTTTCAGAACACACCCTGGGCCGTGGGAAAAGACAGCCAGAACTCAGGGATTAGCAAAGTAGGTGCGACCCCAACAAATTGACCAGGTGGTCTTGATTTGACCACGAGGACTGCAAAATCGAGCGTGTCCGAGCACCTTGACATAGAAAATGGGAAGGAATAGGAGTCAGAGGAAGCCCACGCAACTGGAATAAGCCAGAGACGATCTTGGAACCAAAGGGCCACCATCGCCTCTTCAACAGCTCCTTTTCCCTTTCCGCCTGCCTCTGTCCAGGTGCCATTGTGGTATACCGCATGGTCGAACCAAGTATACTTTACAGTGTGCCCTGCTTATCTAGGCCTCCATCCAAACCTACTTCCGACGCCAAGCCATCCCAACGACCAGGCAATGAGCTCTGTATACAGATGTTCTTAATCAGTCATGTGAATTTAGTAATTCTTTTGCTAAACTTTCAATTCTGTTTCAAAGAGCCAGTGTTCATTATTAAAAGTTACACTGCCAGTGCAGTGTAACTTTTAATAAGTGCTTTACTGTGTGGAAGACATATGTTAAGGGAATCCTTGGCACTTTCATGCATTGGCTAGACATTACTCTATATTTCTGTGCCTTTTCTTGTCTTAATTCGTAATCCTCTTCGTTACAGAGGGACATTAGCTGTGGAATTCTCTCGCTTTGATTGTGGCTTCAACCCCCTTTTGTCGTGGTACCTTGATTATCACCCAGTACTACCTCTTAGAATTCAGTTTTTATCTTCTAATCATGTTAATGTAAATACATGTCATTTTAAAGTTATACTGACTTGTTTATCTACAATTCCTTGAAGTAAAGGCCTTTAGCTCATGTAACAAATCCATTTTCTTCCTTGTTTTACAGTTTCTTGGTAAGTAAGTAATTGTTTTGTCTAAACCCAGAAATTAGCATCATCCCAGAACAGAATTGTAAAAATTTATATATATAGATCTAGATCTGGCAATGATTAGTTATGTATAGAAAGTAATTGTTTCAATCTGAACCTCACTGAGATTTCCTCAGCAAATACTCACTAGTTTACATGACTGATAGAGCTATTTATACAAGATATAATCAATCACCACTTTACGGAAGTTCTAGAGAAGGCAAATTTTTTCTAAGTGAACACTCACTTTTAGAGTAGTCTCGATTGAGAAAGTGAAATCTAGTTAACATATACATCTTTAGTGTTGATGTAAGATTTAAGAGCATAGTGGCATCATAAAAACACTTATAAAAATGTTTCTGACAGCACCAAAGGATTTTAATATTGAATTCCAAGTGTCTCATGAGACATAGCCTATATTACTCAAAGTAATATATCATATCTGGAAGATATGATAAAGGAAACAGTTCAAAGTTCAGTCACGTTAGGGCAGTCACATATCTATTTATGTTTTTACCATCTGGCTAACCTGGCACTGCCTGGGAAAGCGGATAAACTCTCTCTCAAAGTAATATATCATATCTGGAAGATATGATAAAGGAAACAGTTCAAAGTTCAGTCACGTTAGGGCAGTCACATATCTATTTATGTTTTTACCATCTGGCTAACCTGGCACTGCCTGGGAAAGCCGATAAACTCTCAAACTCTCTCTCTCTCTCTCTCTCTCTCTCTCTCTCTCTCTCTCTCTCTCTCTCTCTGTTGAATTCAGTTATTTTTACATGTCACCACCCACCCACTCCCCTGCTTCCAATGGGAGCTGAACTTAAATTTAAAGGACATGGGGAGTATCACTATTCATCTCAGCGACCTCGAAAACTATAAATAAGACACTAATATCTGTCAATTTTGGTTATTTTTACATGTCAACCCTTCCCATCCCTTCATACCGGGGCTGAACTTGGACTTAACCCGTAAAATATCAACCACGTCATATGACATGTTGCAAAAGTCATCCCCCACAGGTTATCCACATCATATGGTGTTCTTAAGTTTTTAAATTTGCATGCCTTCATAGCTCATTGTACGGATATTGTTTATGTTGGATAGGTACTTGGTAAACCTCCAGAAACACAACAGCACCTGATGCTGGGCCATAGTTGCCAGATTGTGCTATAAATTACAAATTGGACTTGAATAATCTACTACCTGCAAGTTTTTGGGCTTCTTTTGATTTGACTTGGGGTCTTTTATTTTATTTGGGCCACTTCCATTTATTCTCTATCATAATAAAAGTAATAATAATAATAATAATAATAACAATCAATGGTCATACAATGCTCTTATTGCCGTGTTATCCATCATGGAGCAAGGTCGATCTGGCCACTCACGCTTTCAATCGCCTTCTTTCTCTGTACTACACTTATTTTATAGTAGAAAGCAACAACCTGATGATTTTGAAGGTGATGAATTTAGTGAAGATTTTGTAGAAGATAGTGATAAAGATAAAACGTATGTACACGAAGATATTGGTGATGAATCTGAAGACGAAAGTGAAGAAGAAGTTTCAGCGAATGAAGGTTTTGTTTAAGATCTTATAATGTACACTGGTGCTGAAATAGAAGTGACACTCAACGAGACTTTTGGGCTGTCTGCGGTGTAGGGCTAACCCTTATGGAGTCTTATCTTGACAAAAATCATGTATTATTTGTCGATTTTGGTATATCTCTCCAGCGCTCTTTCAGTACCTGTATTCCAGGAAGACAGGAGCCTGTGGTACCGTAAAAAGACGACAAAAAATATGCCAAACGTTGCTCCTATTTTCCGCAGGGCTGAAATAATTCACAAACCAGCAAAAAATATCCTTGCTGTTCACTGGAGCGATAAACGGTAAGTTTCCCTTCTCACATCTATGCACAATCCTCTCATGATCCTCAGCCAGAATATTGATCCTCATACTCGTGAAAGAATATTCAACCTGAATGTATCATTAGTTATAACACTATTATGCAATGATATCATCTGTCGATTGTGCTCGTAAGACACTGAAATGGTGCAAGAAACTTTTTTTTCAGTTAGATATTATGACAATGTATGCACAAATACTGTTTACGCTCAGGACCCATAAGAAATGTTCACTGTCAGATTCCATAATTGAAGTGATACGCCAACTGTTGGAAGATAATGCTGTTGAATGGTCGTCGCTCTGCTGCTGGAGATCCAGCCCGCCTTTCTGTAAGTTATTTCATTCGTACGATGCCAGTGCCACCAGGTGCCTAAAAACAGAGTCCTAAGGGCTTGCTATGTCTGCCAACATAGAAATCGTCGACCACAGCAGAGAAAAGATACTTGCTTCTACTGCCGTGGCTGTGATGTTCCACTATGTCTGGAACCATGTTTTGAAGAATATCATACTCTTAGAAATTTGTAAAAGTGCTAGAGAAAAAAGAAAATGTAGTTGTAAGATGTATTACTGAATAAAAAGTAAAATAAATTTGTTTGTAATAAAAATTTTGTAAGAAATATTCATATAATAATTTTTTCGTATTAGTGAAAAAATGGTGGATTAGGGGACCTATAAGGGAAGGTATGGAGGGTAAAAAAAATATTATATATATATATATATATATATATATATATATATATAATAATATATACATATATATATATATATATATAGATATATATATATATATATTTATATATATACACACACACACACACACATATATATATATATATATATATTATATATATATATATATACATATATATATATACATATGTATATATGTATATATATATATATATATATATATATATATATATGATATTATAGTATATATATAACATATGTATATATATAATATATATATATATATATATATACATATATATATATATATATATATATATATATATATATATATATATATATATATTTATATTGTGTGTGTGTGTGTATAATATAATAAATTATATATATTTATATATATATATATATATATATATATATATACCTATACATATATATATATATATGTGTGTGTGTGGTATATATATATATATATTATATATATATATATATTTAATATTATATATATTATATATATTATATATATTATATATTATATTATTATATATATATGTATACAGGGTGGGCCAAAAGTAGCCTCACAGTTACTTCATGAACTGTTTCTCATTTAAAGTACTCTTCAATAGAAAATTAATACTGTGCCATTAATACATGCTACTTATTTTTATCCTTTTCATGTCACTCATTCTTAAATATGCCACTTTTATTCATGTCTGAAAAATTTTATGCGTTTACTAAATTATTTTTTATTCTGTTTTAACTGTGAGGCTACTTTTGGTCCACCCTGTATATATATATATATATATATATATATATATATATATATATATATATATATATATATATATATATATATATATACATACATGAATCTGTATAGTACTTATCCAGAACTTTGAAGAATTATTGAAAATAGAAGTAAGGATATATGAAAAAGTGTGCATCAAAGAAGTTAAAACCACAAAGACGATCCCCTACAACAAAAATTGTGAAAGGGAGAAACTTTGCCCGAAAAGCATAAAGAATAGTGGTAAGCAGAGACACACTGGAAGGAGATAGAAAAAATTCTCCAACAGAGTATCACAGACGTCACCAATAAATTAAGAACATTACAAAAAGAGAGAAGGGTGAGATGGGAGACCATATACAACCTTGCCGGTGAACAACAACAACAGCACATCAAGAATGCCATTAGGACGGAAGTAGGACGACATGGGGCAATCCTAGACACCAGACAATCGAAGAAACTCACATCTTATATGGCGGGAGAGTGAGGAATGAATAACAAAAAGGTGGCTACATATCTTGACAGAAACAGAACTCACCAACAACGAAAATGAACGTTTAAACTACGGATTAAATTGCCATTACATTGGAAGAACAAATATACAGGAAGAACAAAAAAACAAAAAAATCTTAAAGACAATCTACAACAAACTGAACAAGAGGGAAAATCAACATAGTAGATGGATGCATTGAAGAGCTGGTGGGAGAGGCTAATAAGACAAGAGGAGACACCAACGCAAGATTTTTATGGCAAGTGTAAAGGAAGCCGCTGTGGAACCTAAAAGTAACGTAAAGATAATTATACGCAAAGGCGACAAAATGCCTATATACGTGGTCATGTACAGACAAGAATACAATGAGAAGACGGACAACATATTAAACAGCACTACGAAATTCATTAAACTCAACGAAATTCATTAAACTCAACGAAGACCCTACAGATCAGTTAGAAAAGTAAGTGGCAAGGCTAGCAAAGGAAGCTAATGAACAATGCCATGAAAATAATTTCCCAACATAGTGGGTGACTTTATCCCTGGATATTGCTATGCCATAGTAGACACACAAAAGCAATAACCCACTCAGAACAATTATATCACAGATGGAATCCCCCACCTAAAAAATATCCAAGACCCTGAACGACATAATCACACCGTACATACTGATGAAACATGCACTAAAATCAGCGGCAGAATTCATAGACATCCCGAAAACTAAGCAAACCGCATCCATGGACATTGAAAACCTTTTTACTAATGTACCGGTAGACAGCACAATAGACATAATTTTTAACCACATGTACCAGTCACAACAAACCCCACCACAAATCCAAGATAAGACCATAAGAAGCATGCTTGAAGCGTGCACAAAAGAAGCACAATTTTTTTCCCACAAAAGAGAATTACACCGCCAAATTGATGATGTAGCCATGGGTTCCCCCCTCAACGTTCTAATGGCGGACACATACATGGCTAATTTAGAGGACACTGTTTTCGATAATCACGATTTACCAGAAATATGTCAGATACTTTTATCGCAACAAACGACACACAAGATATTCAGACTTTGAAAGACATCTTCACAAAACATCAATAAAACTAAACCATAGAACACAGCATGGAGCAAAAACTTCCATTTTTAGATGAACTTGTAGACAACGAAACAAACCAATATAACACACAGGTATACACCAAGGCTATTAACATCGGGCTCTACTGAAAGGGAGAGGCCTATAAACTGTCGGTAATCTGCTCATATGTACGGGGTGAGCCTTCACCCATTGCACCACGTGGAAGACGACAGACTTTGAGCTTGACAGAATACAACAATCACACATAAACAACGATTTTTAAGATAACATGATACAGTGAGAAATACACAAGTTTTATGACAGACACTACAAGCACTGAGACCAACACGATGAGAAGACAGGACAACAGATAACAATATGCTACCAAACTAACTTTAAGAGCGAATATAACAACAACAGCAACACCATTAAGATCATCAAAAGAATGTTAAGCTACGATCCCCTTATACCATCGTAAACATACATCCAAACCTGCTTGCATCAGACAAGCACGGTAAGCAACCATCATTACAACATTTGATAAATAACACCAAAATAGAATACAGATGCAATTCATATCGGACATAACAATAACAAAAGCAGTTTTTATAGCCACAAGCAAAGCCAACTTTAAATACACAAACTGAAGCTGGTCGTTCGTTACCGTCTGCTCAAACGAGAACGGGGATGCCAGGTCGTGGTCAACAACGCCGAATGGAGCAACGCCAGATCACCATTCAGGAGGAAAGCAATAGTTTTATTAGGGACACAAGATGTAGAAGTAGAATGTAGAATTAACACTGTAACATAGTCTTAACATGTAATAATATATTATGTAAATATTATGTAAATAACTAACCACCCCATTGTAATTTGTAAACCAAACATTGTAAATGAAAAATATGGCAACCCCATAATCCAATCCTGCCAGTATAAATAGAGCAGAGGATGTCTGTATATATAAAATCTTGCTTGGGAAAGCGCGAGATAGGAGTGCGAAACAGAATATAGCAATAAAGGTAAAACACACCACGAATCTATATACTTATCCAGAACTTTGAAGAATTATTGAAAACAGAAGCAAGGAAATATGAAAAGGTCTGCATCAAAGAAGTTAATGCCACAAAAGCGATTGCCCACGATAAAAATTGTGAAAGAGAGAAACTCTGTCCGAGAAACACACACACAAACACACACACAACACACATATATATATATATATATATATATATATATATTATATATGTGTGTGTGTGTGTGTGTGTGTGTGTGTGTGTGTGTGTATATATATATATATATATATATATATATATATATATATATATATATATATATATACATATATATATATATATATATATATATATATATATATATATATATTGTGTGTGTGTGTGTGTATATATATATATATATATATATATATATATATATATATATATATATATATATATATATATATATATATATATATATATATTATCTCTCTTACGAGGGTCAAAATGATGCTCGTTTAAATAAATGGAGTGAATTCCTAACTGGGAAACGTAACCTACCTTCCATTGTTCCCTTCAAGAGTCACCTCTGAAGATAGCTGTAAATCAAATAACAAACTCTAGGCAAATTCAAAATTCCGCTATTACAGAAATATACTTTTTATTTCCCAAAAATAGCTAATGCGTTAAGATTATCCCAAAAAAGAACGTTAAACTACCATATTCTTTCCCAATCTATTAAGTTAAGATTATCCCAAAAAAGAACGTTAAACTATCATATTCTTCCCAAAATCGTATTTAAGTAGGTACCCCTTCTTGTCTCTTTCTGTCCAAAAATTCATAGTCAATACAACTCTAGAGAAATCCAATTTTTATATGAAGTGACTTCGAATCCATCTGAAAATGAGAATATAATTATCAAGCAATGAAATGTTAAATTTCGTCAAACAAATGTGTGTCGCACCTCACTACCCCTCTTTAGAAGCTGAACTTAATGTCACTAGAAAGGTGTTAACTTTTCCAAAGTTTTCCACTTATACCTTTACCGACGGACCTCCGAGCGCCTTCTCTTCGCCAAAATCACTTGTGTCCACTATGACAGTTTGTCGTCTAATTGCCCCCTTAATTCACATACTAGAGATTA
>NC_061090.1:75031628-75064128 GCF_015104395.2 Macrobrachium nipponense | reverse complement strand
CTAGAGAACCCTGTAATCTTATCTAGAGCAACATATCTAGTCCACATCTTTATTTCCATAACCTGAAATGAATCGTCAAACTTCAGACCTAATTTTTAATTTAACAGATTCCTTACATTTATCAATACAAAAACCTTGTCACTAACAGCAACTTTGATATTACCTGACTTTGAAGTACTTCTGTCAACCATCTCTTTTGTCTTAGACTTAAGGTTTCTACTAAGGCACACATATCTCTCTTTAGCCATAGAAACTAACAACCTAACCGTATCATCACAACTAATGGGAAGAGACAGTAAATCAAATGAACCTCGTGCCAGATAACCAAACAATGCTTCTACCTGTTCTCTAATCTTAAAAGGAATCCTATATAATGGGACATCAATGGGCTCTGTCTTCTCTTCGAGATGATACTTGTGTTCTAACGCATTAGTTAATCCTAACTCATCCTTTCAGTGTAACTATATCTGCAAAATCAGCCAAAACATCACATAATTGCTCTACATATTCTTTATAATCTGCATTAGCAAAATGATTCATAAAAGCCTGTCTCCTAACTTGCATCTCTGCCTCAGAAAACCCATTTTGCTTCCTTACAATATCAACTGAATTGTCATCATCAACCCATTCTTCACAATCAAAGATGTATGTATTCTTCTGATACTCCCTAACTGCATCATTACAATTCAACAATTCTACCTAGGTACTGCCTATTAACACACCACTCACAAAAAACTTTATTCACTATGCCTTTGAACTTTGAGGTACCTTCAACAATACACACCTGTCTAGGTATTTAGGTACCCTTCAACTGAACCTTCACTAAACCGGCCATACCTGGCTTTAAAATAACATCAACCAAATCAACTTTATATATACGTAGTATTCCTCTGGCCATCAGGTACACAATACCATATTCAAACTGATTCTTTACCCCAGAATCAACCTTATCATAAACATTACTAGCATTCGCATTAGTATCACCCCTATTATTATCAATACCACCCATTTCATCAACACTCACATACGGGACCAAAACTCCTGGAACCCCAACTGTTATAACTCCAACCCCAGTATGTACGGCAGTATGTATGAAGTTTTTTTTATGCCGGCACGTAGGGTAACCCAATAAAATCTTATTCCCAAAAGCTGCATCTTTTATAACTAAAACGTTCCATAACTAACCTGCTAACTATGGAAAAACAAATGTTCGCTGCACCCAAAACATTCAAATTATGTGCTTGCACATAGCAAAACTTTTCCTTGGTAGGCTTCAATGGGTATAGAGAAAATAACAACCGATCAAAAATATAATCCCACAAATTAACAAGCACCCCTGTATTGCTGAATATTAAAACCGCTAAATCAAGCACTGTCCCTTTCACCATTGGTTTCAGCTCAAATTCATCCTCAAAGAGTGCAATGTGACATGAACAATTTATCCTTAAATCTTTGACTGACCGGCTTCCCTTCAAATAATCCTTTTCTGAGCTATCTCACTTGAGTCATCAAATGCAGATCGAGAACTATTCCGTTTAAGAAATGAACCTCGACAGCTACCACATTAATTAGTTCTGCAAAACTTTGTAATATGTCCTATCCTATTGCAATTAAAACAACTGAATCGTGGCATCCGATCCACTAATTTCCTATCATTATTAACTTTGGCAACTGGGCCATTGCAAGAAATATTAGCCTCTCTATCAGTTTCTACTCTCCTGCAAAAGTTGTCGGATACAAACGTTTCTCTGCCGAGTCTCCTGCGGCTACACAAAGTTGAGAAGTAAAATCAGCCAAAGACTGTTGACTACCCCTGCTTTTGTAAAATTTCTTTAAACCGCGGACTAAGCTTCTGCACTCTTCAGACCCATAGGCAATCCTAAGAAATTCTTGGAGATCTGACCAAGTCCTACCACTGGCAAATTGATGACTACGACAACAAAGACTCAAAGCCCCATTTTTAAAACCTAGCTGAGACTCTGCTCATCCGAACGCCTCTCTGCCACCTGTCATTCCTTTAACATTTAGAAAACTATTATCATCCTCAATAAAACTCTGCACTGATTGTGACAATACACCGTCCACGATTCCTGGAACGGTCAAACTTCTGCCATGATTCTAACCCTATTCTTCTTCAAACACCTTGCTAAAACTTTGCAATTTCTTGAAAGCATGATCCAAATCCACTCTTGGCTGATCACAAGGAAAAGAAAAAAACTTATTTTCCACTCACTAGGGGAAAAAAACTCAAGAATGGAAAAAATAACTAAACGGTCTCATACAAAAGACAAAAATCGACGAAATCAAACTCCCTTTTATCCCAACAGCTAACCCACAATTAATTCACAACTCAGAGAAGAAAAAAAAAAAAACACCCATGGGCTGTGCACACAGCTGATCAACTTTTCAAGGGCATACCATCAGTCCAACCTGGGACTGAGGTAAAAGAGAGAGAGAGAGAGAGAGAGAGAGAGAGAGAAACTGTTCATCCTTCTAAGTACATAACGTCTTCCCCTCCCCAAAATTCCCCTTCTTAAACCACTCCTTGCTAAAAAAAAAAAAAAAACAAAAAAAAAAAATCGCTAGCGCATACAATTTTAGGTGCGTCCCCTTTTCGACTCTGGTTACTACGCCAGGACGCTGAGTTTGCATGAACTCCCAGTCACAGCCCCAACAAAGGCACCCTCTTTACATACATGTATGTAAAAAAATAAATAAATAAAATACGTTGCGACCTCAAACACAAAACATGCAATATCAGAGAGAGAGAAAAAAAACAAACATCGCTGAGCTAATAACAATATGATAATGAATGTTCGCGTCGTAACCTTGGAAAAAAAGAAGAAAAAAAATCACACTCACACACAATAATGAAGAGAATAAAATAACAAAGTAGGTAACTGTCCCCGAACCTTTACACAGCGCGGAATCTTCACATCGAAGAGATAAAAAACATTACCTGAGAAAAAACATACTAGCGCGTATTTATACATACACCAACGGTCAAAATACCCCAACTAAACGTACTGTGCTTGCTGAACTTTTCCCCAAACGCCGCCAAAAACAAAACCAATTAAAAAATCACGCATAACCATGCAGTATAAAGGATGAAAGGTGACGCATAATTTCCCCCATACACGCTACAACCCAAACTCGTGAGAGGAGAGCGAATCACCCCACACCCAAAGAAGACGGATTGCTGTTCCAATAAAAAAAATCTTTTCTCACGCAGGATTACCAACTGATCATGTTTCTCCCACACCTAAACACACAAATAACCAACAGCACATCTCTTCAGACCTGAACAAACCCTAAACAAACAAACAATTATTTTGAACTGCTGCCACTACTGTTACCCACCTCCCCCTTCCCCAAACGGAGATATGTCTCACCTGTTAACCTGAAATGAATATTCTTAATATACACAATCAGACATTTCCAGGTTAGTGACAGCAACTAAATCAACTCGGAGTTATATAAAGAGAATTAAATTTATTCTAGGAAAAAAAACCAAAGATTTGTCTGTTAAAGTATTTTAGCTTAACTTGAATACCAGATCTTTGGCAAATACAAATGGCTTAAGCCTGGCAATTTCAAACCTCGCAAGTCGTAACATCCGAAATTTGGCTCATTACGACTCCGCTACGCTCTCATTACGACCAAATCGCCATAAATCAGCATAAATCGTAACCAAGTCCCCAAGTTTGACGACTTTGCGCCAGTGATGGCGACTATGCAAGGCTGCCTTGCATAGTCGCTGACATTCCACGACTACTGTCAAAAGTTGCCATGTCATGGTGCAACATGCAACAATTTTGTAATGGCCTCTCGACTTACGGCATTTGATTACACAAGTTCTAACTATCATTGGCGAGTTACGGCATTCAGTACAACGAACGACATGTACTTGTCAAACCCACAGCGTGAGCAATGGGGCGCAGAGTCAGAATGTGTCAAGTGGGTTGGCAGCCTATTAACATCGTTCAAGGGCTTAATCAATTACCCACAGCTGCCTCGGTTTTCAATTTTGAGTAAAATATATCTTGGATTCAAGATTTTCTGTATTCTTGATATTGTTTGAGAACTTCAGATATAACTAAATATGACAATGAATACAACTTAAAACGGAATAATATAGTCGGTAATTTAAAGATGAAGTTAAACTTTTATCCATGAAATGTATACAATTTTTCAACTGAATTCATTGCAATAAAATTCAATTTATTAGCATGTTCTGAAGTATAATATATATTACATTAAAGATTTTCAGTATTCTTGATATAATTTGAGAACTTCAGATATAGATAAATATAACACTGAAAACTACTTAAAAGAAAATATATTGGTAATTATATAAATATTTTGTTATTTTAGTTTTATTCACAGAATTTATACAGTTTTTCAACATGTTTTTATGAAGTATGAAAAGGCATTATTTTCGTTCTATTATATCATTGATTCCTACCGATGAACGAAGCCTACAGGGGAGTTTTAATTAGGAACATGACCTCATGTGTCACAGAGTCCTCTCAATGTACCTCACTCATTGCGGTAAATTTTTTTTTATATTCCAAAACTAAGTTGTGCAACACACAAGCTGCCAACACCAAGGACTCAATATGATCACAAAGAAAATTTATGGAGGTCTGAAACACTCTGAATCAATGGGAGATACACGGAAAATATTGATTTAGTTGTATGGTGGTATCCATGTTCACGACTCTGTACAATCCCGTTACGTAAGTCGGATATTACGTAACTGAATCGCAAATAAATCGTCAAAAATCGTCATGCCTTCACGGAACTCACCATTAAATGTGGGTGTGGCCTAAACCATCTGTGACTTGCGCATACGACTACGTAAATACGTAACCTCATCTCAACTTGCGCAATGCTGTTGTAATGGCTCATTGCGGAAGCCGTCATGGAGTCGATATCAGCTGACTTTTCTTGTTTTTGGTGAGCCCAAGCCCCGATACTATAGGGGACTGATCCCCAAACCCAGCCTTTATGACAGTCGTGGTCTGAAATCGTCAATGTGTGACCCAGGCTTTATAAAGAGAACGGATGGTTGTTCTCCAGTGACACATGGGAAACTAAGCCATTTCCAAAATCTGTACAATAAAAAAAAATCCTACAGGAAATGAAACACCTCCATTTGAACATTGGAGCATTCATTCAAGAAATAGAAAAAGGCCACATAGTAAAAATGGTCTCTTCGCATCTTTACTGTGATCAAACATTTTCATGGGCTTATTCGTGAAACAGAGGAGTTTCTGTAGAAACATTTAAAATATCAAATAAAAAGGAAAATGCATAACAAAATAAAATAATGTAAGCAAAGCATATATTCACTGCATCGGTACATCTCAGAGAATGCCAATTAAACAGACACACACACACACAAAGGATTAGTAATATGTTTTACTCACTTCTCTATAGCTATCTTCACAGCCTCTTGCAGCATCACCCACAACTTCAAAAAGACCAAATTCTGAAGTGGTAGTGAATTATAATCCTATAGACACCGCCCAAAGAAAAGATGTAATACCATAGGCAAACATAAGCACTCTCTGATAAGACAGTCCCCCTTAGTATGACGTCACTGACACATGGCGAGTTCGATAGTCGGGAAAATATTACTATTTCGTTAGCCATCACCTGTCCGCTATGCCTTTGTCACGTTGTTTCCCACACTTTCGGTCATGCACAAAGGCCAAGTTTTGTGTGGAGGGGAACGACCGCTGAGTGCAGATTGTCATTCATTTCGAAGAATGTAATGTCAACGTATAAATTTTCGATTTCCCGAACTAAGATTCTACTATCTTTTCACGGGGCAGCAATTAGTCAGCTAAATATGTACATACACCTGTATAAATGCTGAAATATGAATATCTTTAAAGTTATTAAAGATAATAGAAATATTCTTTAGGCAGATAAAACCCTACATCTTTCAATTTCATCCAAGATAAGATATATTTAAGGCTATTTGAAATGCAATTAACTATAACAATTATTTAGCAGAGAGTTCAGAGATACCTGGTTAACCCTTAGATGGTTTAACTCGAAGCTTCTCGAGTTATCGCCTTTATTACATCTGAAGATTTTCTATCTTCAGTCAATATCCTAAAAGAAGGCGAACCTTTGTTTATGGTGGCCCTAGTAAAATCGAGTGACAATGCGATACATTTATGTATATAAACACACACCACAATATATATATATATATATATATATATATATATATATATATATACTTATATATATATTCACAGTAATGAACCCAGAGATATAATTTTACATCTCTCTCACTATATCTCGGGAATGGCTTACATCAAAGGGCAATTATCTGGTTAGATTCCTTGTGTGGAAACAACGATGTAAGTACAATGACTTTTGACAGCTGAGCTATCATGACAAAAAATCGTATATAATTATATATATATATATGTATGTATATATATATATATAATATATATATATTTATATATATATATATATACATATATAATATATATATATATATATATACATATAATTATAATAATATATATACATATATATATATATATATATATATATATATATATATATATATATATATATATATATATATATATATATAATATATATATCATTCGAGCTACAAATGTCCTTTAATATCTAATTCGCTCTACTTCGGAATTTATATGTATATATATATATATATATATATATATATATTAATATATATATATATGTATATATATAAATACATAACATACTATACATACATGCATATTTGTAAAGTAAAACTTTATAACGGTTCGTACCCAGTGACATATCTGGTAGCTTAAATCCTGACTAGAAAGAGAATAAAAAAGGTTATGCAAAGTTAGATAATAGGAATTTCGACCCAACGAAGTGTTCTATGTTCTTTACCAATCAAGCCGGCTTCCCACCACAGAATGAAAAACTTTTAACACTTTTGGACAACATCGAAATTATAACCAGAAAGATTTCTCGTATTCCATAACCCGGGAATTAAAAAATCCGATATATCTCCCGTGAGACAAAATAGAAATTCTGGTTTCAACAACAGATTTTCCAACAGCGCCGCCGCCAAGTGTCACTTTGAGCCACGAAGAAGGTCAAAAGCTTATTTCCTTTTCTTTCTGACTTTAAACCTGATTAGGTGTTTTTATTCCGCTTTTTACTGATGTTGGCTGAAGCAACACTTTAATGAGATTACGAGGATTTATTGCCGAAACACCAGGTGGGAGCGTTAGGCATGATTTAATTTCATGTGTAAGTAAGGCTCTCTCTCTCTCTCTCTCTCTCTCTCTCTCTCTCTCTCTCTCTCTTCTCCACTGAGTTTGTAAATATTTCTAATTCCGATTAGATTTATGTGCAAACAGTAACTTTCAAATTGATTTGTAGTGTATTCAAATGCTTTAGCTCAACTTTCAGGAAATGTGTTGAAATGTTTATATTTTCCCTAATTCATTCTTTCCACTTTTCTTTCCTTCCCGTTTCTCGTCGTCGAATATATTTTTCTCTCTCTTAACTTTCTCACAATTCTTTTGGTTTTTGTTCTCCACTTCAAACAGAACCATCTTTTTTTCTTAAGGGCTAAAGTTGTCTCATTACAACCCGAAACTTCGAAGAAATTCGGCTGTTCAAAGTCTTCCAAGTGAGGGCATTACCCAAAGACGTTCTGAGGTCACTTTTGATCTCAGTGAGAGAAGAGCCTCGCTCTCAGGTCCAGTAAACGTAGACAGAGAGGAGACAAGGAAAAGAATGATTCCTGGATGATTGGAATGAGCAATAGAAAGTACACTGTGCCACGCAAAGTTGTAATAAGGGCGTTTATAAAGAAGGCAAGAAAAATATAAGCGATACAAAATGCCAAAAAAAATACAAAGATAAAATAAAATAAAGAAAATAGGTTGCAGTGGGAATATAAAAACACAACAGAAAAATGAAGTAGCAGTTTATGGTAATATCTGGCTCAGAAAGAAAAGGATTAGTCTTCGATAATATGAGATAAACTAAAAGTAAAAACGTCTTTAGTTTAACCCTAAGAATAAGTAACTCTACCTCTTTTGACTCGGAAGGAAACATAATTTTGCATGTTTTGTAATTACTTACCTCCCTCTCTGTCCCTAGAAACTCCTTCTTTTTATTATTATTTTTTTTCTTTTAAATCTGAGAGGGAATTTTGCTCATAGATGCAAGGGAGGCGCGGTAACAAAAAGCCTCTACACATGAAACTGAGTGTTTGGAATCAGTGACTAACTTCACAGTAGCTGTGGTTGTTGGTGTGTTGAAAAATCTTACTAAGGGATGTATATGCCAATGAAGGTTTAATTTAGAATATTTCAATACTCTAAATTCTCTCCTTAGGTTCTGCTAACCACCGAATTTTCATTACGACTTTCATGTGCTCAGTAGTTATTCTCTGAAAAAAAATGACATCTAAGTAATTATGAAAAGCATATTTTTTATATATGAATTTAAATTTTCAACATAAAGGACAAAGGATGAAAAAACTGCGCAACTGTTTTTTATTCTGTTGCTCCAAATCCTCAGAAAAGAAAGGGATCGTGAAACTAAGAGGCAGTCGCATATAACGGTAGCATCACTTAGAGGAGAGGCAAATGATGCTGTTCTTTAAATTCTGAAATGAACATTCTTCTTTTGTGGACAGCCATAAAAGAGAACATCATCTGGAAAGATCTCCTTTCAGACGAGTGTGTCTCATAGAAATGTGACCTTGTCCATAAAAGTTAATGGACTTACAAACGGGAATAAAGTCATGCGGGAAACGCCTGGCCTCACCAGCGAGTGTCTGCAGAGCTCTATAACCGACTTTGTTCAGGAGAAATGAAAGTAGGTCTTTGTTCTCGAGAGTTCGTGGCTGCTTAAGAACTCTGTCATATTTTATGCGACGGAGACTTCACTGCAAGGAGGAAACAATAGTTTCCCGTGAAGCATTCCATTTGCTGCATTGCCTTTTTCTGTTGCATTGTTGTGTGCCATTGTTTTCTTTCCGGAGATTAATTAAACGAGCAGAAGGAAAGTTACACCGAATGAAAGAAAAACAAGTAACTAAGCACTAAATCGAAATTCATTAGCAAATTGCCAAGAGTAAAAGAAATATTGATACTTTTCATTTTTACAATTTATGAGAAATTTGAGATGAAAAAGGTTATACTTTTATATATTATATATTGAACGCGAAATTCCCAAAAGTTATTTTGAAATACTTTTTATATGTTTATTTACAGTGGGGCAGTAGCAGTTTAGCATGGCACTGGAAATCAAAATTCATTAATGTAAATTATGGATATATATATATATATATATATATATATATATATATATATATATATATATATATATATATATATATATATATATATATATATATATATATATATATATATATATATATATATATATATATATATATATATATATATTCAAACGTCCTTTTTTGACACTTGTTTCTTTTCTTTTTTTGTACTTATAATTATCAGGGACAATTTTAAAACACGAGGGAGAATTCGAAAACATAAGGGAATTTGAAAGAAATAAAGTAACTGCTTCATGTAAAACTTAGAGTAAAAGCAAAACCTTGTTATTGTTATGTTTTTGAGATTAATGCGATATTTTGACTTGACTTTTATTCTATTGTTACCTTAACGACGTCTCGTAGACGAAAACAAGTCAACATCATCTTTATGTCATGCTTAAAGTGATGTATTGCCTGTCATACCCTTGTCACATTCAGACACCAGCCTTAAGCCGATAATGATCTAAGATTTTGAGAAGAAACAGATCACTTAAGGGATACCTCCTCCTTCTGCCATTTTGTTTCGTTGACAGGGATCAGTACTTAGTTAGTTAAATTTCACACCCTCTCATACGTGGTCCTTCTGACCTGACCTCTCACTATAACCTAGTAGTTTGTCGCAGTGTCCTGCAAATGCTTCGCCACCTACCAACTCAAATCTCTTGATCCAATCTAGCACCTTATTGTATCCATTCTTTTCATACCCTTCTCTACTGGCGTTCAATGACCTTTCCAGATGTTAGGACTGACATTTCTGGTGACTCCCAAAAACTGGGCATAAATATAGGCTGGCCTGGCCCATCAAATCGCACTTTGTCCTAACCTGTGCCCACGGCACTACATCCTACCAAAGCGGTGTCACGTCTGAGTGTGATGACCCAGGCCAGCCAGTCTAGTATACCTACGTCTCGGTGATGATTCATGGCTAGCTTTCTCTACTGCTACTCCATCTGGAAGCCGAACTCTGTCTAGACGTCCAACCCGACATCCCACTTGAAGCTGTCACACTCTGTAGTACAGGAGAGGAAACAATCAAAATATAAAGAGAAGATTACCGAAAAGGGAAAAATAATTATGAGAGAAAGTGAAACAGAAAGCTTAATAAAAGAAAAAGGAAAAAGTAAAGCGTATCACAAGGGGGAAATTTCAACGTTTGTCAGTGGATGTGAATCAGTATTGCCACCTGTCGTTCACATTAACGTTCCCAACTGGATTCTTTGGCAGGATTTTTAAAGTATGCCCGATTCTTCACTCACCATCTCCATTAGTGTAGTGATGGTATGCGTGTTTGGATATATATATATATATATATATATATATATATATATATATATATATATATATATATATATACATATATCGAGCTACAAATGTCCTTTAATATCTAATTCACTCTACCTTGGAGTTAATATATTTTCATATATGCTTAACTGAAGGGGAATTTTCTAGACGATAATAGAATTATCGGCCGACGGGCACGAACCATTGACATCTTCAATTCCAGGACTGGCAGTGAAGCCTTAGCCCACCCGGCCACTGCAAGAGGATATAAGTTTATGCCGTCTCCCACCTCAAATACCTGTCACACTTCAGGTATTTTGTAGTTTTGGAGACTGCATCAAACCCACCTCGTCCTCGGTAGCGTTGTAGTGCATTTGCCCGCACGTAGTCATTATATAAGTCATATCACATTACTGTGATTCATATACATATATCGAGCTACAAATGTCCTTTAATATCTAATTCACTCTACCTTGGAATTAATATATTTTCATATATGTTTTGAGGTGGGAGACAGCTTGGTATTGTTTGCAGGGAGAGACAACCAGCAACTAAAAATAAGATAGTTGTCACTTGTTTAGTTTTGATTAACCAGTGCTGAATGATTAATTTGCTCGGTTATAGGTTGGTGGCAGAGTTTAAAAAGCTTTTTATAGGCTGTAGGTACGCATCTGAAGAGACTAATGCTAGTTTAGGCATATATTTTTGGGGAGGAAAAGGGTTATAATTATGTCACAGGCAACTTGGGGTTTTCTTTGCTGAGTTAAGAGTTTTAATATTTGAGACGGTGTGTCTCTCTCTGCACAGCCAGACAGTGTAGCTAGATAGTGCCTTGTGAAAACTGGTGTTACGATGTTTTGGGAATCAGAGTTTAATTTTTTGGCATATTAAAGTGTTTACCGGGTGTGGTGAATAAGTTATGCACAAGTGCAAAGAAGATAACAGATGGTGTAGAGGCATTTATAGAGGCGAAAGCTTTGTTAGATTTCAATAAGGGTGATCTCTCCCATCGTTGCAGGAGTTTTCAATTTGCAAAATGTCAAACTTGGGCTGATTTGCAAGCATTTTTAAGAGCAGCTTATGGCTCAAAGGAACACGGGGATATGGTGAGGGACCTCAGAGGGCTATATAAGATACGGAAAGGCACAACTAGCCTTGTAGAACATAGTTCAAAACTTTTTGACTCAGCGGCAGAATGGATAGAAAAATTGAAAAGATCTAAATGGGTTACAGGAGGTAGTGTCTCACTTGACAATTTACATAAGATGAAAAGATTGAACCTACATCAGATGAAGAATCCAAATTAAGAAACATATGTCTAAATGTCCCACTGTACATAGTACATTTTTTAATAGGACAGACCCGAGAGGTAGGGTGCAAAGAGACAGAATTTTCTTCTCCCCGTTTGTGTGCAAAAGTTGAATATAACAAAAGATCGATTGATTAAAGGCAACAGCAGTTGTGTTGCTTCAATTGTGATAAACCAGGGCACCCAAAGAAAATGTCTACGGTTAAATATTGTGGAATGTGTAAGAGTGCGGATCACTATTGGCAATCGTGTCCTCAGATATGGAAAGATGCGAGGCCTACACCTCAAAGTTCTGGGAGTTATAATATGAGGACTTCCCAGGAAGGTCATTTAAGAGGGCAAAGGGATCAGCAAAATTTTTGGAAGGCCGATCAACAAAAAGGGTACAGATGATTAGTACGTGCCATTGTGGTCTTGTGGGGGACGCCCCAGAGCCCAGGCCTATAGTTTACGCAACAGCAGAGGACGTTGATATCCCAGTATTTATAGATACTGGCGCTAGCATGAACTTGATGGATCACAATTTGTATCAATCCATGTTCTCCCATTACCCTTTGAAACCCCCAACGGAGACAGTGTATGATGTGAAAGCCCATAGATTAAACATCCTGGGTTGTGTTCAAATACAGTTTACTCTCGGTGACAGAGTATTAATAGAACTATTTTTGGTTATAAAAGGGATTGCATTGGGCAACAGACTTTTGCTGGGTCATCCTGCATGTAGGAGGCACAAGATTTCGATCCATGCGGGTGTTATTGGGATAACAGTTGAAATACCCGGTGTTTTTCTTCCTTATGAGGACGTGATTAGAACTGAGGATAAAGAGATTATTGAAAAAGGGGATGTGTTTGGCGATGGTAATGGTGATGATACTGGGGTTATGGGGAGTGGTAATATTAAAACTCACACTGGTGATACGGGGAATAATTGCAGGGATGCTATGCGACATATTGGAGTTCACGGTGGTAACAATTTTGGTGAATGTGACAATGGTATTATGGGTGGTGATACAGATACTAATATTGATATTATTTCTGATACTGACAATGGGGTGGATTTAATGAGAACTAAGGGTGGTGATGTTTATGGGATTGTGGAAAGGGGAGGTACTAATCATAAATATAAAGGTGTTTTATCAGAGGATATTGTGTTAATGCCAGGCCCAAAGACTATGGTAAAAGTCAAATTGACGGGAGTGAGAAAACCTGCGGATGTGTGTGTTATTGAAAATAGTGAGAAGCTAAGAGGGATTATCAGCACGGCATCGGTGAACAGTGTATCATAAAATGGGGTTACAGGGTTAGAATTATTTAACTGTAATGATACAGTTAGGAAATACCAAAAGAATACATATGTATTGGATCTCCAAGATTGGAGTAGTGATAGTGGTTCAGTGGCTATCATAGAGGGGAAACCTGAGTTTTCAGAGGCAGAAATGCAATCAAGGAAACAAATATTTAGAGAACATTTAGCTAATGCGAATTGTAGCGAGCATGTTGAAGCAATAAGCGAGCTCTTGGCAGAATTTGGGGATACAGTAGCCTTACAAGGTGATAAATTAGGTTGACTAATGTGTTAGAGCATAAGGCAAATTTGGAGAGTGGCACAAAACCTATTTATATTCCTGCATATTGCATACCTTTCAAAATCAGAGAACAGGTAGAGAAAGAGATCAATAGATGGGAGGACGAAGGAATCATTAGACCTAGTGCGTCTCCATACAACTTTCCCTTCTCAGCAGTGCCTGAGAAGGACAGTTCTGTCCGTGTATGCGTCGATTTTAGACGTTTAAATGAAAAGACAATCCCTGACCGTTATCCAGTCGCGTGCATACCAGATCTTTTTGTTGAAATTGGGGACATAATATTTATAGCTCAATTGATTTGGAGGAGGGTTTTTTGCAGGTCCTTCTCAGTGAAAGTAGCAAGGAATATACAGCTTTTTCAGTGCCCAAAGAACACTATAAATTTACTCGAATGATGTTCAGTTTATCGGGCAGTTCGATGACTTTTACCAGGTTGGTAAATACAGTTTTGCACGGGTTATTGGGTAAAAATGTTTTTGTAGGTATTGATGGTATTTTAGTAGCAACAGACACGAATGCGCAACACCTGGTAGTGCTTACAGAAGTACTTAGCAGGCTTAGATCAGCGAGGTTGAAAATCAAGCTAGCTGAGCGTACATTCTTGAAAAAGCAAATCACATATCTAGGCCATGTCATATCTAAGGAAGGGGTTAGAGTAAATGACGATAAAGTCAAAGCGATAGCGAATTTTCGTACCCCGAGATCAAAGAAAGAGGTATTGCCGGGTTCTTCAGGAGGTTTGTGAAAGGGTTTTCTAACATAGCAGCTCCCCTAACAGATGTATTGCGGTAAGACGTTTAATTTCAATGGAAGGAACCCCAGTCAGAGAATTTTCAAAAGCTTAAAGACGCGTTAATGAATCCCCCTGTTTTGAAGTTTCCAGATTTTAGCAAGCCATTCACATTAGTGACTGATGCCAGCCAGGAGGGTATAGGTGCTTGCATTATGCAAAAGATTGATGAGAAATTCCATCCCATAGCCTTTTATAGCAGGAAGTTCAGGACAAAGGGCAGCAATGAGAGATCAATGGCTACCATAGATAAAGAAGCCTTTGCAATAGTGTCAAGCTTGGTTCATTTTAAGATGCTACTGATGGGGAATAAAGTAGAAGTCCTTACAGACCACAAGCCATTATCAGATCTTTTTAATAAACCCAATTTGTCGCCTAAAAGAGCTTGATGGTTTCTAACTATCAGAGATTTTGATGCAAAGCTCAAATATATGGAAGGCAAATTAAATGTAGGTGCGGATGCCCTTAGTAGAAGCTTTTATGATACGGAAGGATTTCAAGTTGCGCAAGTCACTAGCAAGTCTATACAATGGGATATGGCTCTCATAGAGCAAAGGCAAGATGAAGACGAGATTCTGGCAGACACAAAAGCGTTTCTTAGAGGGGAATTAGTCAGGAAATGTTATAACTTGCCTTTTTTCTGGGTTTGAGTTAGAAGGTTATCTGTTGGTTAGGAAAATTAAATATAAATTGAGAACCAGTGAAAGTAAAGGAGATACAACACAGATCGTAATTCCGAAAGTCCTAATTCCAGTGGTTTTGGAGTTAGTACATTGCAGGTTTGTTAGTCCACACTTGGGGATAGAAAAAACATATAATGAGGTTCGTTCTAAATACATTTGGAAAAACATGGAAAAGATGTGGAAAATTTTGTGAATAACTGTGCAGTATGCAACACATGCAACCCTGCAAGGATAACTTCATGCAAATTAGGATCATATCCGATACCAAGTAGACCTTTTTAGAGAATACATATGGATATCCAGGGAAATTTTTGTGAGTCTAGATATGCAAATAAGTTCTTGTTAGTAATAATAGATGAACTTATGAGGATTGTAGAAATTTTTCCACTTAAGCATAAAACGGCTGAAGAAGTAGCTATAGCATTTTTCAATGGTATCATTTGCAGATACGGCTCACCCGAGGTTCTATTGACCGACAATGGCAGAGAATTTGTGAACAAAACTTTGGAATGTTTAGCGGAAGTCATGGGGATACAGAAAGTAACAATTATTCCATACAGACCTGAAGCTAATGGGTTGTGTAACGAGCGAACAGGAAAGTGCTTGAAGCTCCCAGGAAGACTGTAGGTGGTAGTGATAAGAATTGGGACATATATATTGATATTTTTAGACATAGTATTAACACATTCGATCTGCTAACTATACCTCATCATGGGGAGGATATGATCGAATCATTGATATCTACAGCGAGAGAGATATGCTTGTCTCTGTCATAATCTCGAAGCTGCGACCAGAGAGATGGTAGAGAAAAGTAATAGTAAAACATCTGGTGTTTTTAAAAATCAACGTGAGAAACGAGCTGAACTACAAATTAGGCCCGAAATTTGAAGGTCCTTTTAGAGTCATTGAGGAAAATATTAGAAACAGATTTGCTGTCTTAGAGGAAAAAACAGGTCGGTCGAAATTAACACATATATCGAAACTGAAAAGAATTGGTTGTGGTAATTAATATATTGTCGCAAAATTGCATTTTTTGTCTGGTTTTTGCAAATTGATGGTGAAATGTGTTTAATGTTTTTTTTTCTCTTTCATTTCTTATATTATTTTTTTTCCTATCATGTGCAAACTACGGCGCCTTGGCGTAAGATTCAGAGGTCAATATTTTATGTGGAAAGTTGGTTTGAAAATATTGCGAATTTATGTTAAAGCTGAGAAACGTGATGATAAACATGTGATAATTCCTGTGATTATGGGGTTTTGGAGCAGAATTTTTGTGTTTTTTGGGGGTTATATAGTGTTAGTATAGAAGTTTTGGGGCTATTTGGAGAAAAACGATTTCTGAGGTTGCAAGTCTGATTAGACAAATCTATAGTGCGATTGTAGCACATGAGGTTTTCACAGGTGGGTTTTTGCTGATACGAGTCCGGTTGCTAATTTTTCCTTTCGGAGTCGATTACTCGCAGATTTGCACTATTTTCAGAGATGTGGATTATGACATTCCATGGAGATGTATGTAAGGGTTTGATTCCGGTCGATGAGATATGTTGCGGTAGCAAATTCTGTAACAATACATACTGTATTTATGGGGGAAAGCATTTGATTATATATGCTATGTTTTTTTCTCTTTGTACAAGAATTCATTAGCCTAACTTGGTATCGTTTGCAGAGAGAGACAGCCAGTAACTAAAGGTGAGGGAGTTGTCACTTGTTTATATATATATATATATATATATATATATATATATATATATATATATATATAGTGTGTGTGTGTATGTATGTATGCATGTATATACATTTATGTATATATATATATATATATATATATATATATATATATATATATATAAAATATATATATATATATTTATATGCGTGTGTGTGTGTATGTATGTATGCATGTATATACATTTGTATGTATATATATCTATATATATATATATATATATATATATATATATATATATATATATATATAATATATATATATATATATATATATATATATATATATACATATATATTCATATATACTATATATATAGAATGGGTAGGATAATAAGATAAAAAAGTCCATGGTATATTTCATAGGTTAGATCAGGATTACAATGGTGATAATTTTCAACAGTTTATTTCGAAGTTTCATAAATCGTATTTACATCTGGGATTTCTGCCAAAAAAATATATTTTAAAGTTTGACTTAAATAAAATAAGGGTGAGTTAAAAGTCAATAGACAAGTACAGTACTAAAATGTGCGATACCCAAAGAAATGTAAAAAAAAAAAACAAGATCGCCCAATACTAAAACCCAGGTAAAAAAACTAAATATCATATACTTATAAAACTGAAATAACAAAAACCCTACTGAAAGCAAACTATGAATCTGCTGGTACAAAAACAGAACAGAACTAGAGATAGCAAGGAAGCAAGGGGAAGGATATAGAGAGAAAAAATGAAAACATTAAGACTAAAACAACAGGGTAGAGCAGGACTCAAGTGTTTCAAGTATGAATAAATCAGTTTGACTGTCACCATGGCCAATAATACTAGTTTTCATTTGCGATTACTGTTGTACCTATTTTAGAATGGTTGTGTATGTTTGGTACTTCAGGGACGGAAATCCTTGGTAGCCGACCCCCCTCTCTCTGAGTCGATTCGCACTTAGAGCAGACATCTAGTGCCTCCAACGTAAGTCCCCGAATTACATCCGGGTGATAGGATATATATATGAATTATATTTGACATCATGAAAGCACCTTGGCGGTCTTTAAACCGGGGTAAAGAGCCACAGTTAGTGGGCTTTTGAGAATGAACTTGATATTAGGAGCTCCTACTATCTATTTCAGGGACCGCCAGTTATCGTTTTTCTCAAATCTCTTTCAAACTAATTATTTGATCGAAATGGTGCTTTGACACAATGTACAAGACATAATCAAGTAATTTTTGGTAATATAGTGCATTGTCAAATGGTTTTAATTAAGGCGTTAACTCTTGACCTACATGGAGTTGCCAAGTATCGCCAACCTATGCATTCGAACATCCTTTATCCCCATCCCGTCTCTCCCTACCCCCCCCCCCATATATATATATATATATATATATATATATATATATATATATATAGATATATATATATATACCTATAAATATATATATATATGTTTCCAATCAGCGATATCACAGTATTTCAGAGGGTTCCATGATACATCTTAGTAGAATACCATAGTTTATTTAAGAAACGTTTTGCATGAAACACACACGGTTCATCATGAGTCTGTGAAAATAAAAACAATTACATTATAAAAGGAATTCACAGTAAATACTGAGAATATTACAAAATTAGATTACTGTAAAAGTTAAAGTTAAAGAGTTAAAAACAATGCAAAAGAACCAAAAGAGAGAGAATTGAAACACCAACCATCCAAGGTAAGAGACAATGAGGAATGGCAAGATTTGGCGTCCCAAACAAGACGACATTTATGCCGGATACAAAGGTGAAGCCATGGAGTTACTGTTTAATGAAGGAACCAGCCTTTGTTTGAGATAAGCTTGAGTTGAAGACATGATTTGCGTGAGTCTGCGTGAGAACTTGGTATAAAAAACGTATGGGATGGACGCAAAAACCATTCTTAAGTTGGTGTAGAAATATGTTAATCGTATCTTCGGTTATAAAAATGTTTTTTGTAGTTTGGCTGTTTATTATTTTCAAATGTAGTATTGCCACCTAAAATCATATACATTTTGTTGACATAGTTAGTTTTGTTAAGAAAACTGTATTCCGTACCTTTATAAGCCTAGTAATAATGAAATTCTGTTTCAATAGACCCTTTATTACATGCAAATCGGATTTCTTAAAAAAAGTGGCTCAGCTGATCCGGAGTTTAGAAAACTTTTTTCATGCTAAGCTAGACAATTCATCCCGTGTTCCACTAAGATTTGCATTCAACGGTAATTTTCTAATTCTATGAAAGGTACTCTCAAGTGGTAGAGTAAACTGGCAAGAATTGGGTCTAAAGTTGGGGAGACAGGAATCCAATTCTTCTCGTTTAGACAGTACATAATTATAAAACTTAAAAACTGTAGTACGTTGCCTGCAAAATTTTGGAGTGATAATACTTAGATTTTTTTCTCATGTTCTCTTGCGTTTCATTTATAAAAGTTTGAATATACCTATTAAGTATTCTAATAAAAAATAACTCGATCTATGGCAGAGAACGTTCCAAGTATCTCGCTGCGCATGGCAGTAATCGCATTGTTATGTTTTTCAACAAGTTTTTGTTTACAATTAATTTACATATTCGATAATTGGCGAGTAGAATCAGAATAGAATAGTGAATAATTTAAAGATGGCTTATATAATAGAAATTTAACAAATTAGGGGTACTTTTGAAGTTTTGTTAAGAAGGTTTTTTTTTTCTTTATAAATTACGCCATTTACTTCGAAGCAGCGTACCATATCGTTTACGAACAACTTAGTAAAAGTGGTTCAGTCCTTTTGCTCGGAGACGTAAATGGAAGAAAATAACGAAAAACCATTGGTTTAGTTTCGTGTTGATCGTTAACAGAAGTAAAGATGAGGAGAAGCGAAGACCATCGACGGTAGATCCCCGAGTTCAGGTCAAATAGTGAATGGGAAGGATGCTGAGGCAAAAATGTCCATGGTATATTTCACTAAAGGTCAGACCAGGAAAACGATGAGATGATTATTTTCAACATTTTATTCCAACGTTTTGTAAATCGTATTTACATCTTCTAGGATTTCTAAAGAAAAAAAAATAAAATAAAGATAAAAAAACATATATTGCAAAATTTGACATAAAATAAAATAAAGGTGATAATAGAATTCCCTCAGAGTGGGGCCTGTGACCGTTTTTCCAGGAAAAAAGTTTGGAGATTGGTTTTAGTCAACCTGAGGGTGCTGATTAAAATGAGCTGGTGGGCTAACTCGGCCAAACGCAAAAAAATCAAAATGGCCGCCATGCTTCTACCAGTATACAAAAAAATGGCGTATCTCTGTTTCTACATGTCCGAGTTTTATAAACATTAAAAGGTTTATTCCCAAACTATAAAATATAACTTTTGGGGGGCCAAATCCAAGATTGTCGTCGAGGATCATCTGGAAAATAGTAAAGAATCAATTTTCTTCTCATAATTGTATTGAAAGTGAATCTGTCATTTATCTATGACAGCGTTATGATAAAAGAATCAAATATCTAAGACAAGTCATAATAAAATAATATTGAAATCGCCTGATTTATCTCCATTTAAACACATTCATGTAATCCTTCTGTCACTATCTCAGTCGCTTTCTCTGGAGTCCAAACTTCATGATTACTTTCAACCTCATCATCATTGTGCAACAATACCTGTTCGTGTTCAACCAAGTCATGCAAACTTCTTGTGAGTAAATCTTGGATATACCTTACTGGCAGACATCTACTGTCTTTCACTGTTCATTTATGGTTGGTGGGGTCTGGTCGTGCATCCAGATTGTCATAGTTTAGTTAAATGTAAACTTGGTAGTTTACTAGCAACACATGAAGATTGTGAGAATCTGGATCTAGTTGGATGTGGACTTAATTTTCATATGACCCCACTTCAGTTCTATGGCTTCACCTAAAGTTTTACTAATTGTGTCATTATAGATGTGTCCAATAGGGAATGTGTCCATTGCCTGAAGCACCTCTTGTATCACTGGAAGTATTTGCCAACACCTTTCAAAATATTGCATGCCTTCTGAGTTTCTGTTCCTTTGACATGAACTTTTTTTTCACATGTCCATAGAAACCAGATTTTGTATCAGATCCACTCTGGGTGTGTAATAGGATTAATATTTCATCTGCATCATCAGAGCAAAGTCTGCTGCTGATGATTTTGTCTTTCTGTTTAATAACAAGGGTCCCCTCTAGTTGATTTGCAATATATGCAGGAAGAATCACTACATCTGTGTCCTCGGCGTCAATTACAACTGTCTCCATTTTTCCTGGTTTTCGGATTTGTGAATAGATGAAGAACAGGATTGTCGGCCTCAATGTGAATACATTCAAATTCTTCCATCCTTTCTCCACCTTGCCTGATGGAGTACGCAGGTCAATTTCTCTGATTCTTTCCAAGCTTGGTGAACTCATCCTTTAGAAATTCTGCAGCCTTTGTTTCTTTCCCTGATTGCTGAACAGTACCAGAAGGCCTTTTGTGGCTGGAAACCTATCCAATGTTTTCATGTACACATTTCTAGACCCATCTCTAAAATGCTGTTGTGGATTTATGTCGCTCATGCTCAATCTTTGTGATGGAATTTTCCACACTATTGGCATCATTTACAAACACAATCTGGCTTGCATTTGGATGCCTTCTGTTAATTACAAAAAATAAAACTTTTCTGCATAATCGCCCTACACTAGGGCAGACCCATCATATTTCTCATGATCTTCTGCAGTTGAGGTAGCTAATCTCCACAGGAAACTCATATTGACTAGGCCAATGTACTGATCTGGAAAAGGATTCACTCTATGCATGTTTTGTTTCTCAACTAAATTGATTCTTGAACTTTCTTCATGGTGCCATTGATGTTAAATATGGGTAAACAGTGTGTGAAAAGCTGCCCTTACTCTGTTGACTGAGTTCACGTTCCTCGCAGTAGTTAATATCATCTTCTCATTCCTCAGAATTTTCAACCAGTCAGCCTTCATCTTGGAACATTTGTTTATCGTTATTTCAATCCACATGAATTGGGCCTGCCAATCATCGATTGTGCAAACAATCCATCTCATTGGTACCTAACATTTTCCTTGGGAAGACTACTTACTTCAAGACAGAATTCCACAAGCCAGCGAGCATACCAGTCATTGTTATAAACATGGATCCATGACATCATCATTTGCAATGAAGCATTAAATTCATCTCAGTTCCTTGTCTTCACTGCATGGATATTCAGCATCAAAACTACCATGACTAGAAACTCAACCAGTACTTGACCATGGAACTGTTACATGATTCGACGCTCTGGAACACTTGTTCCACAAAGGACACAATATCTGCATGAGATTCCAACTCTGAGTAGGCTTGCTGCTTCTGCTCTGGAGTTGTGGAGGATTCCTGAAGTATAGCAAGGTTCTCCTTTGTATTTTTAGACAGGGACACATCATCCTGTATGCTTTTTCTGATCATCCGTCGACTCAGAGCTTCATATATCAACCACAGAAATCTGATGTTACGTTTGTAGTGTTTCCCACAAAGTGCCTTCTCTACTGAACCTTCAGCAAGGACCTGTGCAGCAACCAGTATGTCAGACAATCCAAAACCATCAAACCGTTTATAAATGGCAGACATAAATGAGTACTGTGTGTAAGAAAATGTCCAAGAAATGGCACAATGTCTTTGAAGGCTTTAGGATTTTCATTCCTCAGTTGCATCATAAGAGCATAAACTTGTTGATCAACAACTAGCAGGGCATTCTTTTCTTCTCAGTTGTAGCAACTATCCTGCATATCAATTCGTGGACTACAGATTTGTGTGGAGGTTAAGCAAATGCTAGGAAATAGTATGGTTTGCTCTTTTTCACATCTTGCTGCACAGTAACCTGAAACCCTTCTGTTTAAAACCTATATATAGAGATACCATTGCTGTGCTAAAGACTTCAGATTGTTCCATGATTCAGGGGTTGTACTGGACCTGCTTTCATCACAATGCTCCCCACAGAGGATGTGCTTGTGGCTTTCTTCACTTTCCTCACGTCTCTTTTATTTAACTTCTCCCATTGATGACATAACTATGACTCATTCAAGTTTTTGTAATAAATGAAAAATGAGTTAGAACATGGTGACACTTCAGTTTACTTAAAACCTATGCATCCTGACCATTAAAGGTGTCCTCCTGGTCTTCTATGCGCAAAGATGTGAAATTTTTTATGAATTGGTAGCTGCGTGGCAGCCATTTTGAATTTTCGCGCCTGGCCGAGTTAGCCTGCATTTTTACGATGTGCACCCCAGCTCATTTTAAAACCAAACCCTCAAATATTGGTCCCGGAAAAACGGTCACAGGAGCCCCTCTGTGGAAACTACTATGAGTTAAAAGTCAAAAGATAAGTAAAATACTAAAATATACGTTACACAAAGACAAATAAAAAAAACTTGATTGCACAATACAAAAAGAAAGGTAAAATGCTAAAATGGATATAAAACTTACTTACCTCTTAAAAGACTAACTGAAATAACATCAAAACACTAGTGAGAGCGATGTAACCTGCTGGTGCAGAGAACAGAACAAATCTAGAAATAGCAACAAAGCAAAGGGAAGGAGAGAGAGAGAGAGAGAGAGAGAGAGAGAGAGAGAGAGAGAGAGAGAGAGAGAATGAAAACATCAAGATAAAAACAACTGGGTAGAACATGACTTTGTGTTTAATTGAGGGACTACAGTTGAATCTGAAGTGTTTAAGTATAAGAAAATCAGTTTGGCTGCTACTATGGCCTTCCCCTTGCTTTGTCGCTATGCCTGAGATTCATTATTTTATATTGATTAGTGACATATACGTATATACATATAAACACAAACATTTTATACATACATACATACATACATATACTACAATACATTACATACCATATATGTATATATATATATAATATATATATATATATAATATATATATATATATATATATAATATATTAGAACAGGATTTGGTGAAATATGTGTATATGTATGTTGTAATAAATAAACCCCTAGAGAAGCAAAGAACAGAGGTACAAAAAATACAAATTTTGCTGTTGTTGTCCCGCCTTTCCATTTTTGTGTCCTCTCTCAATTGTGGAGATTGAATTTTGTCGTCGTTCATTTAGTTTTGATAGGTTTTTTGACGAGAAATTAATGCCCTTGTTAGCCTCTGTTTTGCTTTCCATTTCATCACAATATTTTTATAAGTTTTATTGATTCAAAATCTGTAAAAATATGCTATGAGTTCAGTGACAAATTTACAAATAAAAAAATCACAAGTTAACCTTGAAATGATATTTTATTTTTATAAGAGAGACAGGAGGTGGGGGAAAGAGAAAAGCACCTTTCCACACACACACACACACACACACACACACAGAAAGAGAGAGAGAGAGAGAGAGAGAGAGAGAGAGAGAGAGAGAGAGAGAGAGAGAGAGAGAGAAAGGAGGGTGGGTAAGGAGCATGAAACATGGTATTAATCCTGTATTTAATTAGGGCTGTTATTGGGGGCATGAGTTTTTGGCTACCGCACATATTTGAAGGATGTAAATAATATACTGGTGACTGAGATTCCTTTATTGGCTTTGGTATGCCTCATGATCAATTGCCGCTTGCACCACCCATTCCTGATATGCTGCAAATTGCACGAAAAGCAAAGTCCATGAAAACCGTCATCAGGGCATTTGACCAACATGAGGTCATATATATATATATATATATATATATATATATATATATATATATATATATATATATATATATATATATATATAATTTGGTTTTTTGAATAATTTTATGAGTTTGGTGTACAGCCTTCCTCAAATGACTGGACCAGCGTGAGTGATTTATTGAAATATTCCGGGTATTTATACAGTAATGTACCCCCTCCTCTTCGTATAAAGAAATCAGAACAATGTCAGAAAAAATTCCATTGTGTATATTTGCAAGTACTGTGATGTAGGGAAGTAAGTGCATAACTCTTCTGACATAACCAGTATTATTGTAAACAAAGAATTCCATAAAGAAAGACAGTTTCTATTATAATTAATTACTTGTTTCTATGCAGTAAATTTTCAAGGTTATGTTACTGAGCTGCAAAAAACAAAATGCTTTATTATTACATCACCAGCGAAGGGAGTAAATAATATTGCTGAAGCTGTTTTTCATAAACTTCTATGAGATTCACAGTCGGTGTCCCGGTGTTTTTTCGGAATAAAATTTTATCAACGTACCTGACAAAGATGACACATTGTCACAGGGTATCCTACATCTCTACCTAATTTTTGACTGCATTCTGTATTAGGAAAGTTCCATAGTTCTGGTAATTATAAGAGTGACACCAACTTCTTGTAGACATCGCCAGCAAACTTAAGGAAAGTCTCCACATCTGGCAACAATGAAATACAACCAATACTCCTTGTTTACACTTTGTAGTAGTGGTAGTAGTAGTAGTAGTAGAAGTAGTATAAAGGATTATGCCATGAGGTCGAGTGCTAGAACCCGAAAATTACTTTCTATCACTATTTCTCTCTTGAAAAATTATACAATAAAAAATCAATTAACAAAGCGAAGAAAACTTTGGTATTCGTCGTAACTCCTTTGATATTTCTCCTAATATGACTGTGACGATCATTGTAATGAATAGACAATTGCATAGGATTAGCTTGGATTATAGAATTCAAGCGAAGGACTGGGACCTTTAGAGGTCATTCAGTGATGTATTATAACCCATGAATTTTTTTTTTTTTTTTTTTTTTTGCAAAGCAAGTTTTAATGTTGTTCCGCAAGTTATATTTTACTAAGAAATCAACAACTATTGCTTTATAGAGCTTATCTTTCTGTACCTTATGGAAGTCAACGAATGACGAAAACGTAGTAGCCTTGGATGTCCTGGTGTACTCCTTACCCCAAAAAGGGCCCTATTATTCATTTACCTATTCAAGCTTACGTAAGGTTTGCCACAGACCTCCGCACTTCTAAACAATTGTGCAAGTCGAATCACAAAAGCTGTCCTGCAACCACGGGGACAATGACTTATCATAGCCGCCATTCTTGAAGCCTTGACAAGGTACGAATATTCATTCAGAATTTCAGAGACACCTGTTTGCCGTCATCACCTTATAGGGGGAGTAGAGACGTCATATGTTTACATCACATATAACTTTGAACCCATACGTTAGAGTGTTCCGCCAGTGGCTTCGGCTGTTTTATTGTACTCTTATGAATATATTTTTTTTCTAATATAAGTAATAAAGAATGCTGCCGAAAATTAGGTAGGGATGTAATGTATACTATGGCTAAGTAATACCTTTGTGAAATGCACAGAAAAAAAGTTTATTCCGGAAAATAACCAGGACAAAGGCTCTGAATCTCATAGTAGACTAGAGAGGCAAAGAGCAGTTTTTGCTAAAGCACATCGAAGGCCGGTTCCACGTTGATTTTAACTAGTGCGCTGGAAAACCCAGTTTCACATATGATTTGGATATTTCACACAAGAACCTGACGAAAGACTTTTTCTCAAACAGATCACAAGCACTGTAGCCATTCATAAGTTCAATAAACTCTTCCTTAATAGTATCATTAACAAAAGCAACATCTGCAGGAAAAGGTAACTAATTAGCTTTAAGTTTCCTTCAGACACATCATGAAAGTATCTCTCTATTTCATTTTGCAGTGAGGAAAGACAATCCATTCTTGCAAGCTTGCCATCGAACCACAGTAGAGGTGTCGTGCCTGTCAGCAAGTGGGCGACTAGACCCCTAACCCTGATAGCCCGTGGCGTACCACTTGGGTTACCCATACCCCAAGTTGAAAACCTTTGCTCTAAAGTAATAACACAAAAAATCTTGAAATTCATCAGGGTGGGATATACCAAAAGAATTTGCTAGGCTGATAACCGGTTTTGAGATAATCACCTGATGGTCATTTAAGATCAGTTCATATACTACAGCATTCACTTCTTAAAACTTAGGTTTAAATATTTATACAGTAATTAGTTTTCTTGCTTTCGGAAATGAGGGCATTCGAGTGTCATTGGAAAATTGCTCCTTGATTCGAAATGATCCATCAAATCTTATATTTTACCCTCCCTCCCTCTCTCTCTCTCTCTCTCTCTCTCTCTCTCTCTCTCTCTCTCTCTCTCTCTCTCTCTCTAGGAGATATATAATAATAATGTCTTTGCAGCGGCACAATGTACATTCACCACGTAAGCGAATGCCCTCGTAGATCCGGGAAAATGAGCGAATTGTAATATCGAGCTCAATGCCATTTATCATTATTCACAGAAATCCCAGCTAACAGATTTTCTCTTTCAAACGTCGAATGAAGGAATGAATCTTCATCAACAAAACCAGAAAATTACATATATTCTTAATTGTTTCTTACCTTCCGTCTGTTCGACATTGCTGTCTCCTTTTCTTTCTTATGATTATTTGTTATGATTATTATTATTACAATGATTACGGGTGCTATAACTTTTACTGCAACAGAATGGCAGATCGCGTATCTTCGTCATCAGGACCCTAGTAAACTTTTGCAAGATTCTAAAGGCCGTATTTTTAAACTGTCATCTTTGATGAAAAGCCCTTCGCGGCTGAAATGGTATTATTGTGCCGCAAAGCATCTCTGCGTCCCTAAGACGAAGTTGAATTGAGCGTGAGAATTATTATAAACGAAGAGAGAGCCTTGACCACCTCTTCGCTAACCTCTTCAGATATTTTTTGTAAAATTAAAAGGAACCGCATAACTAATGTAAGTATTGGAACGTATAACACATGACAAATATTTTAGTAGTCCATTTTACGTCAGTATTTCAATGCAAGTGGTCTTATTTGCATTTTTGTAAAAGACTGTCTTTGTACTTAAAAGACCTCACGTTCCCAAGTTCCTGGCTGCCGGGTGTTTATGAACTTCACAGCAGTAACACAATCACCTTTCACCTCCTCTTGGATTATACTGTAATCATCACAACGTATTTTAGTTCGGCAAAACAACCATCACAAAATGAAATTTGAAGATTAACGACTTTTCGAAACTATTTCCAACCAATCAGCTTCAAGGAATGGTCGTGACGTAATCAATAGGTGGGCTTAGCTATAAAGGCAGCTGGACGCGGCTGCATTAATTATATTAATGCACAAAACAATTGTGTAAAGTGATAAGGTTTATATAGATAAAGGCATAAAGTAGTAGAGAAGTAGAATAGTTGTCTTCTGATTCGAATGAAATATTTGTTTACGAACTCTGGCATACCAACCGTTCCGTACAGTTCCTCTTCATGAAAGCACTTCCCATATGTTTTTATAATACTGCTCCACGAAGGGATTCCACTAGCAGGTTCTTCATCGAACAGGGAAGGTAGTAGCTTAAAAATACAGCCCTAAAAATCAAAATATACTTTGTATCCTTTGAGCTCTGAAGAAACTCTTTCTCTCACGGTGAGGTTTTTAACAAATCGAAAACCATTCATTAGTCTCACACTACCTATACTACCTTTCTTAAGTTCTCCTCCGACCTTATCTCACCTGGGTTACTGAAAACTTGTTTGTTAAGGATTCAGATATGAAGCAGGAAAGTTCATTTTCTGGTCTTCCCTTTGTTACTGGATCTCATGAAAACTTGACAATTCAAGACTATGGTAAAGCACTCAAATTCTAGAAAAAAATTAACAATTTTGCAAGGAATGCAGATCGTTTATACTATTTTTATAGTCACTAATTAAGCACTTGCCCATTGGCTGAATCTCTAGGGTGCCCATTACCAGTATATCCTTCTAGTATGACGTTGAAGAGTAACAGAAGCTAACTGAGAAGGATTCCCTTTCGTGCCAAAGTATTCCATTTCAGGTATTTTTCTTCTATAAACTTATTCGTATTCTGGTTTACTCTAGTTCCAGAAACTATCAGCTAATTAATATGAGACTTGGATCTGCCCTTTTTTCTGGGGCAATGATTAATCATTCATATCCTTGTTTAACCATAATAGAGATTTCGAGGGAAAATTTCGAAAGCCGTCGGCAATTACCTTTTGGTGTCTAATTGTCATTAAATAGTAAAGTATTTATTCAAAGCACAAGTGCAATCGTTTCATCATTAATTCAGACTGCGTGTTGAACTATAATAGCTCTTATATCATGCAATTAAATGCAGTTGCTCTGATTATAGCAAGCCAATTAGTCATTTTAAATATCTACTTCACGAGAACACTGTTTTGGAAGAAAAGAAGCTTTTAGAAGAATACATGAAATATTTATGATTATGTGAATGCTTAGAAATAATTAACTTATAGTGGAAAGATTAATAATGAAATGATATTTCGGAAGGAGACCCTCTCTTATGCAGGTTTTGTTAAAAATGGTTGCTGCTTCAGCACTATTAATCTTGTAAAGAGTCTTCTCTATTTTTCTGATGACAGCTTTCTCTCTGTTGCTTAGACTGGCGAGCAACGAGACAAAGGGCATGGTAACATCCGGTTGGTGAGTCATTTTTGGTGTTTATTTTTCTATTCTTATACTTAACAATGTTGCTTATATAATGTTCTCTCTTTCTCTCTCTCTCTCTCTCTCTCTCTCTCTCTCTCTCTCTCTCTCTCTCTTTCCAACGCGACGTTCATCCAGATCTACAGGACATTTTCCAGCGATGACTGCTGAGGGACTGAATTCTAGTGGTTGTTGTTTTAGATTTAGCTGGCCATATGCCAGCACAGGCTCTTACTCCTAGAGCAGCCCATATATTTTGGTGGGGAGTCCTCTTTATATCCCCAGGTATGGCTGGGGAACTACGGGGCAGGTCGAATTTTTATTGGTTCCTGGTAAGATGACTCATATGGCGAGATATCACAAGTTGTACGGACCTCCTCAGGTGGGTGACATCACTGGGAGTCTCCTGATTGGCTTCTACCTGCGTGCTGTTCCCCTGGTATTATTCTCGTTGTTATGTGCCACGTTCAGTCTTGGTCATCTCATCTAGTATTTCTTGGGCGCTGGTGCTCTTGTTGGGTGGGAGGGGCGTGGTCCTCTTCACGCATGTCGGTAGCTTGAACACTTCTTGTGTAGTGTTCAGCGGAGGTTTTTTGTTGGAGGATGAAAAGCGCTTCTAGGAGGCACAGACGTTGAGGGTCGGGTGCTCTTCCAATGATTTTTATATTTCTGGTGACGTCGCCTCTCCTGATGTTCTGTTGGTGTAATACAAGGGCATGTTGCCTGATCTTGGGCTTGTCAGGAGATCCTCTTCGACAGCTGCATCCTCGTCATACCAATGGTGCGGGTATATAGGAGAACCCCAAAATGAAACCACCGAACATTCATGGGGACTCATTGAGAACCTTGCCGGATATCTGCATGAAGAGAGTCACTTTCACCACCCACATAAGACAGATGTACCGCCAGAAGGAAGGCATAGCTATGGGGCCCCCCTTGGGAGTCCTTTTCACTAATATCTATATGGTCGAAGTGGAAAAAAGGGTCTTCCCTCAACACAGATGTCATTGCAGATATGGACGAAACATTGATGACATTTTCACGCACACTGACTCTGATGATGAGGTAGAAGCCCTTCAGCAGTAGTTCCTGCGTCACAGCGCACTCAACTTCACAGTAGAATATAGCAGCAACGATCGGCTCCCCTTCCTCGACGTCCTTGTGACGAAGACAGATCAGAAACTTACCACGACTGTCTATAGCATGGCTACGAACCTCAGATTATGCTTTAACGGAGATAGCGAGTGACCTACATGGTTTAAGACCACCACCGTCAGGGCCTTTGTCAGGAGGGCCCTTTCACACTGGTTGATGTGGCAGGACATGCACCTCAAACTCGACGGAGCCTCCCCGATGCTAATAAATAATGAGTACTCCAATAAACTTGTCAAGAGAGAAATACGAGCTGCCCTTGATTAATGGTACACGACGGAGGAAGGAAACACAAATATCCCACCAGCAGTACAAGGACAAAGAAACAGCCATGAAGAAATTAATAGAGGATCACGTCCGCACTATGAGAAAGGGTAAAGAGTGTCCCTCATTATTTATTATAAGAATCAGCATACCAAGGACCTCCTGATAAAGAACAACCCCACACCGCCCTTAGGAGACCCTTAAAGCAGATTCGTATGCCCTGCCCAAGGATGCACTGGGATTTACGTTGGTATGATGACGATGCACCTGTTGATGAGGATCTCCTGCCACGCCTAGGAGGGTGCCATCAGGCAGCACGCCCTTACAGTACACCGACAGGATATCACAAGAGATAAAATCATCAGAAATGTAAGAATCATTGGAATAGCTCCCGACCCACAACGTCTGTGCCTCCTAGAAGCGCTTTTCATCCTTCAACAAAAAACCTCTGGTGAACACTACACAGGAAGTGTTCAAGCTACCGATGTGTGTGAGGAGGACCACGTCCCTCCTACCCAACGAGAGCACCAGCGCCCAAGAAATACCAGATGAGATGAACAACACTGGATGTGACACATGTAACAACGAGAATAATACCAGGGGGATAGCACGCAGGTAGAAGCCAATCAGGATGTGCCCAGTGATGTCTCCTACATGAGGAGGTCTGTACGACTTGTGAACACTCGCCGTATGAGTCACCTTACCAGGAACCAATGAAAATTCGACCTGCCCTGTGGGTTCCCCAGCCATACCTGAGAACCTGCACCACCACAATATAAAGAGGACTCCCCTCTAAAATATACGGGCTATTCTAGGAGCAAGAGCCCATGCTGGCACAACGCCAGCTAAATCTGAAACAATAACAACCACTAGAATGCAGTCCCTCAGTAGTCATCGCTGGAAAATGTCCTGAAGATCTGGATGAACGTCGCGTTGGAGAGAGAGAGAGAGAGAGAGAGAGAGAGAGAGAGAGAGAGCATTGTATAAGCAAAATTGTTTAGTATAAGAAGAGAGAAATAATAACCAAAAAATGACTCAGCAACCGGATTTTACCATGCCCTTTGTCTCGTTGCTCGCCAGTCTAAGCAACAAAGAAAAACCTATCATCAGAAAAATAGAGAAGACTCTTTACAAGATTAATAGTGCTGAAGCAACAACCATTTTTAACCAAAAAAGAAAAAAAATATTAATAAAGGAACGGCTGGCCATCTAATTAAAAATGCTCCTTAATTAATTAAAATGAAAAAAGTTAAGAATTCTATTTAACTTAAGTTTTCTGATCTATTGACTTGAACTTCTTTTATTTTCTGTTGGTGTTCATTTTAATTTTGCCATTTAAAATGAGATGGCAAAAAATTACTGAAATCCAGTAAAGAACAGTTTTAAGAGCAGGAAACCTAAAAGTGTTAACATTACTTTACACATTTGATGACAGCGCTTTAAAAGAAAAAAAAATATCCGGGAAGCGTCAACAAACCTCAAATGATGTAGATTATATGAATAAATGAAAATATAAATAAAATCTCAATGGCTTTGAAAGTAGACAACCCTAGCATAATACCGTAAAGAAACTTATAGAAAACCCCTGGAAATATGTCCTTATGAGGAAAATTGCATATCCGATAAAGGTTTCCGGTAAATCGCGACCTTCTGGTCCTTTATCTGATTAAGAGACTTCCTCCGGCTGTTCTCAGAATTCCCCACTTCAACATTATCATTGTCAAGTAAGTCTTGTTTACTGACATTTTTGAAAAGAAGAATGACAGCACAAGCGTTGGTGAAACTGATGACACAGCATGTTTTGATTCAAAACCTTCAAACTGTTTAAATATTAGTGATTTCATCAAGCTCCTGTTGTCACTCTTTCCTTTTCTATCGAAAATTAACAACAGTCTTCAGTGTCAAACACAC
>NC_061090.1:75024128-75026628 GCF_015104395.2 Macrobrachium nipponense | reverse complement strand
AATCTTCTTTGAACTGTCATCAAATTGTTGACGGACTGAAAGGTTTTCAAGCGTCTCATTTCCGAACGCAACGGGACGGGAGATTAACAGAGGAATGACGCTTTTCCGCTTGGGAAAAAGCAAGTTTTTTTTTTTTTCATTTTTTTTTACCAGAAACCCTTATAAGTATTATTCAGCTGAGAATTTAAGGCTTCTTTTCTACTAACGAAGAAAGAGATATGATTTCTGGAACACGGAAGAACTGAACGGGATTCCTCGAGGTCTGAGTTTGGCAGGAACCCAAATGTGTATTGATAGAAAATCCCAAATATCAAAACAATATCCCTCGACCGAACGCAACAGGAAAGGGAAAACGACAAAAATAAACATTATTTTTTTATAGATAGAAATAACATGTCGTAACAAGGGCATCTTTCAGACGCAAATGAGACTCCGAGATTACAAAATGCGAAGATCTTCCAGCTGCAGTTAAGAAAAAATGATAAATGAGCACCTGAAATATGAAGACATCAAAATAAATGAAAAATCAACTCGTCTCTCTCAGCGTCAAATTGGTTTAGTCTTGTTAAAAGTAACGGATTAATTGAGATGTAAATGAAATAAAATTGTTTTGACGGGCAATGTAATTATTCCGTTCCCTTTGCAGAATGTAAATGGAAATCTGTTTTCGTTTCCCGTTCAGTACATCAGTGAAATAGTTGGTCTAGTTCATCAGGGGCCAACATTTAGCGATATTATTTTGTTATGAAAAAAACAGCGCATAAATTTTACGCTTCGAAATTTACTAACCTTTTCCAACAGCAGTAAAAAAGTTCCTAATGATAACGAGGCCATTGTATGTTTATGTAAGTGTATTTATATTTCATATGTTAGATAAAATACTGCAACTGTTTTCCCGACGAATTTGTAACTTAGGATCTGGAATCTTGCTGACTTTTATCCCAATTACACCAAATTTTAAGTCCTGCATCTTACCTTCAGAACTTGATTCGATATACAAGAATTAACTCTAAAATTAATAACTCCCTCCAGTATCGTTACTTTCTAAGTCTTCGAATGATTATTTTCCAACATCCACAGATGAACTTTCAAAATAATCGAAATAACAATATATATATATATATATATATATATATATATATATATATATATATATATTATATATATTATATATATATATATATATATATATATATTCCCGCTTGCCAACATGTTACGATTCATCAGTATGATGATGAGCTTTTGAATGCCAGATCGGATGACCAATCAAATCTCTTTTGTCGCTGGATATAACACAAAGCATTCATCATTTCCTGTATTTACTAATCAGCAGTGGACGGGAAAAGTCTCGTCAATTAGAGATTAATTGTGGGTGATTTTGCCCGGCGTCCTCACTCTTCAAAAAGATCTCATTCACTGCTACTTCCTCTTTCGGTAGAGAGACAAATCACTTCTCTATTGGTGCGTCAACTCACTTGATTCATCGCCGCTTGCATTTGACAGCAAAGATCTGCTGAAAATTTAAACGACAGTTGGCATAAAATTATACTCCATTCCCTTGCTTTATGTGGGCATCAGTTCAAGATTTCACGAAAGAGTTCATGCTAAAAAGTCATATGGAACTTTTAAAATCATGAGGTCTATATTAAATCTTTTTGGGTAATGTGTTGTACAACTGTTATATAGGTCCTCCATGAATTCCATGTTTTACATACTATAAAGTCAGAGACCGCTTCCTACATCTGTAAATGCTTCTTTCAAAATGAATTCTTTCACAACAAACTAGAAAGAATCCTTCTCGACTGCATAACTGAGCTCAATAATCATATTGTGGCTAGCGTTTGTTAATTGTAGGTTATATATACATTATCGGTTAAATATTCTACGACAGCGAACAGCTTTGGCCATCGCACAGTTGAATACGCGTTGGTATTTGTGAAGTATCATAAACAAATTTTTATTTTATTTTTATTACTAAACATGATGGGGCAGGTTTACTTTCTGTTGTTATATATCATAGAAGTTTAACATTGACGACTAAGAAAATGAATAAGAATTTCAAAGTGATATTACAAATTAGCGTAAGACTATTCCTAGTCCATTATGTCAGTGTAAATTCTGATTTAAACTTCTCATCTCAAACTGAGTTTAAATCTTTACCCTCATGATTCTAAAATGTTCTAATCTCTTAATTTGGTAAGACCCAAATTATTCAAATAAAGCATAGACGACCATGAATAACCAAACATATAATAGACATAAAAATCCGCGTTTTATTAACCCTAAAAACAAAAAATGTAAAAACGGAATCTACATTGCAAAATTAAAAAACACCAAGAAAAGTAATAAGTGAATATATATGTATGTATATAGTATATATATGTATATATATATATATATATATCATTATATATATATATATAGATATATGTTATATATATATAAATATGATAGATATATAGATATATACTATATATATATCATATATAATATATATATA
>NC_061090.1:75016628-75021628 GCF_015104395.2 Macrobrachium nipponense | reverse complement strand
CAAGAGTCAAATGATGGAATCGATCTTAATAAAAGAGAGGTAGGTAATGAACATCTCAAAAGGAGCATGGGATTCAGATACGATCAACAAGATTTTCATTCAACCAACGCTTAAGAAGATTAAAGGAAGATTATCAGCGGGGGAGACCTAAATTGGCTTGCCTGTGGATGGACCTCTCAATATAAATACCACCTTTTCTGTAAACCTTTCTCATTCATCTACTGAAGAGGGAGACAGCAGTCTCTGAAGTATAGTACTTTTCTTTCTATATTTTGGTGGTTTTATGGGCTCCTTTTATTTTATATATATATATATATATATATATATATATATATATATATATATATATATATATATATATTATATATATATATCTCGTTCCCCAACCTTATCACTATTCCGGGTCGCCGATTTTAATGACTCTTCCATCTATTTATATCCTGTCTTTTATATATATATATATATATATATATATTATTATATATATATAATATATATATATATATATATGTGTGTGTGTGTGTGTGTGTGTGTGTGTGTGTGTTTGCGTGTGTGCGCGCGTGTGTGTACGGTATTTTGATGAAGAAGTGCAGGGCGGGTGAGCAGGTTAAATAAAACGAAATCGGAATAAATTCATCGATTTATGGTCGCTCGTGTTTAGGCAAAAATATTAACAGCTGCAAAATAAAAGCACTGATAGATAATATTTCTACGTGTTGTTGCTATGGCTCCGTTTCCATGGTGCTATACTGTTTGGTTGCAGTTAGTCTGTTTACTGTCTTTTGATTTCTAGGACATTTACATATTTATTCATTTATTTATTTTATCTACGGCATTTATTTACCTCACTATCTTCCAGTTGTTAGCTTTCCCATAATGACTGAGTCTCATACAGTTTGCCAACTAGAGTAAAATCCTGTAATGTTATTGATTAAGGTTGCATAACAAGTAATTCCTTGACCAATAAGATAACCTTAGTACATACTACAGTTTGCCGAAGAAATATCCAAGCACAATGAAATCTAAGACGACGAAGAAACCCATTTTCTTCAAATTTGGTTCACGGTTTATCCAATCTTCTTCTCTTCATTGTTCTGCTTTAAAGTCTGGGCACTGTAATTGTATTATGTTGCCTCATTCAACTTCGCTTTTAAAAAAAAACTGCTCCAAATCACCATTTAAAGACTGATTCTCGTTTTCTGTTGTCTTCCTTTTCTCTCTTCTTTCAGTAGAGTGATTGTATTTGGTTGCTAACTCTAGCGTAATTTGCCTGAGAAGGAATGTGTGAAGGCTCACTGATTTATTTTCTTTGTTCTTCGAAACATCTTCTTTCCCGCTATTATCCTTACATTAAGGGGTCGGTTGCCTGATCCGCCTTCTCCACTACTTTCTTTCAAAGACGTCATCCTTCACCAAACCTCTTCTCTCCATATCTTCCTTCAATCTATCTCGCTATCTCATTCTCTGTCTCCCTCTCGATACGCTTCCTCTAACACGTTCTTCCCAAGCCCTCTTGACTCCCTCCTCGTCATCCATCCTCAGCACATGCCCATACCACCTCAATCGTGACTCTGTTATCTTCACTAAGCCTAGCTGCCCTTCTTATTTCATCCTTTTCCAATCTCTCAAGCAGCGATATTCCCATAATCCACCTAAGCATTCTCATCTCTGCTCTCTCGAGCTTTACTTACTCTTTCCTTCTTAGAGCCCATGTTTCCGATCAAAACATCGAAGGTCATTAATTTTATGCAACAATGACTTACAACTGCGATATTACATCATCGGATTTTTCTCTCAAAGAAAAAGATGAAGAGCTTTTCAAGTCTTCAATCGTTATGTTTAAGGTAATTATCGATGGCCTCTGTAAAGGATGATTATATCAGTCCACCGCTGCGCAATTCTATCAGTGTCAACAGATGGAAGATCCAAAAGCCTTTTGATTTCAAGGAGAATTCTACAATTTTATTTTGTACTGAAACGACAGATTTCTCAAATTAACTTTGTCCTTATGGGCTCAAAATGGAATTAGGATACGATAAAAAATTTCCTTTTTTTCCCCTTTTTTGTTTAACTTATTCTCTACTCATACATCTCTCTCTCTCTCTCTCTCTCTCTCTCTCTCTCTCTCTCTCTCTCTCTCTCTCAGTTTCTTTCTCGATCTCAAAATCTTGAAAACAGCTTAACTTCTCGAATGTTTTGTTTGCTGAACCTCAGTAATGGCTTCCAGCATCCAGGCTCCACATAAACTTCAAGAATTACTGGAACTCTTTGAGACACTGAGCATCTCCTGATTCTGAAAATGCCTTGTCTTTCTACATTATCTCAGATATATATATATATATATATATATATATATATATATATATATATTATATATATATATATATATATGTTTGTGTGTGTGTGTGTGTGTGGCCTTGCGTGCGTATGTGTGTGTGTGGCCTTGCGTGCGTATGTGTGTTGTGTGTGTATATGTGTAGTTAATTTCATTATGTCGCAAATTATTGTCAATTTTTTTATTTACTTTGTTATATATTAGAAAACTTTATGAAAAATAAATACATATTTCCTGCTTTTCGTCTTGTACACTTCTAAAAGCACAATTAATGACTTTTCGTCATACTCATTTTTTTTTTATATTCTTAGTTTTCTTGGCCCCCGCCCCTTCTCTCTCTCTCTCTCTCTCTCTCTCATATATATATATATATATATATATATATATATATATATATATATATATATATATATATATACTATATATATATATATCATATATATATATATATATATATATATATATATATGTATATATATAAATATATATATATATATATATATATATATATATATATATATCTATATATATATATATAGATATGTAGTATATATACTTTTATTTCTACGAGGCCATTATTCCTTTGTAAGATTACTAGCTCCATTTCTGCCACCTTCATTGGCACAACACACATAGTTAATTACTTGCCAGGTAGTAACTCTTCATAGTTATCATAACCTCTGATACTCCAGCATTTAGCTTTTTAACAAAAATAGATTGGGAGACATCAAAAGATTATCTCTTCGAGAAAAGCTCCATAATCCTTGCGTCTCTCTTTTTCGGTTCCATCCAGCGCATGTATATATAAAAAGATAAAAAGAAATGTTTTTTTTTTTTTTTTAATATTAGTTGTAACTCTTTGGTGCTTATTTTCGACCCACCTTTTAGCTCCCTGATTATTCGGATGTATATATGTTTTAGTTGGTTTAGTTTTTGGAAATTTGATTTGCATCCTGACTGGTGCCAAATTGCTATATATATATATATATATATATATATCTATATATATATATATATATATATATATATATATAGATATATATATAGTTCTTATATATATATCTATATATATATATATAATATCATATATACAAATTTCAAAGTGATATTACAAATTAGCGTAAAACTATTCCTACTATGCGGTTCAGAGACAGTGCAAGCACGTTTTTTGGCAATAACTCTGTAACGAACACTCGTATCTGGACAAGATTTTGCTATAGTGTATTACACCCAGTGCCGTAATTTATAAGGGTACCGTGAATCACTAATTGTAAAGAATGAAGACACTTGTCCTTGTACCAAGAGGCAAAAACGCCATTATCCAGAAATGGCTACGAACACAACAGTAAAAAGCTCCGCCTACCCCCTCTCCCCTCCCTCCACCGCCACCCCTGTTCTTCGTGCTTTCATTATCTTACCTTCTCTCTGAAAGTTACTTCAGTTTACACATATCTTGTATGATTTTTTTCTATCTATCTAATAATAGTTTATATTGGTGTATATATTCTAAAGATTCACTCGGCTGTTACCTGCCAGTTGACTGATTTATTTATGCACTGTTTCGGTCATCTCTCTCTCTCTCTCTCTCTCTCTCTCTCTCTCTCGCTCTCTTCATCTCGTCTTCCTTCTCTCTCTCTCTTCCTCTCTTCTCTCTCAACTCTCTGTGCTGTGGTTGTGGTACCATACTTGTAAATGGTTATTAGAGTGAGAGATATCTGAATGTATGGTGGAGCAGTAAAACGATAGACACTATGATTTATGGTAAAACGACTGTTATATGTGCATTGGTATAATCAAGGCTTTAACTCTAATGAATGTCCGGTAGAGAGGCTCAATTTTTATTTGTAGCACAGTGTAACTATAACCAGTTACCTATTCAAACCAATCTGAAGGCAATTGGCGGTTTTTTCATGCTTAAAAAGTTGAAAAGTTGAGTGACAAATGAATTTCTGCAACCGTGCCGACAGTTACGCTCCATGGTGGCCACCTCTTCTGTGGCCACCTCTTCTTCACCTCCGTAATACAAGTACTATATTGCTGAAACTCTGAGTCCAAATGAGGATTACGAAGAAGGTAACCAACCACAAGTATAACAGTCGCTTTACCATAAATCATAGTGGGTACCACTACCACGGAAAGAAAGAGAGAGAGATGAGCGGATCAGTGCATAAATAGATCAGTCAACTGGCAGGTAACAACCGACTGGATCGTTGATATATACAACAATGTATATTATTAGATAAATAGATAGATATAAAAATCATAAAAAATAAGTTTAAACAGATGCAACTTTCAGAGAGGGAGAAGGGAAGGTGAGGGAAGGAAGAAGGACGAGGGTGGCGGTGGTGGTGGGAGGAGAGGGTAGGCGGAGCTTTTTACTGTTGTGTTCGTATCCTTTTCTGGCAAATCGAGTTTTTGCCTCTTGGTACAGGGACAAGTATCTTTATTCTTTACAATTAGTGATTCACGATAGCCTTATAAATTACAACACTGGGTGTAATACACTATAGCAAAATCTCATTATGATACGAGCGTTCGGTAGAGTTATTGCCAAAAAACGTGCTTGCACTGTCTCTGAAACCCAAAGTAGTCCAGTACGTCAGTGTAAATTTTGACTTAAACTTTCTCATCTGCAACTGAGTTTAAATTTTTTACCCTCCGAATG
>NC_061090.1:75004039-75016128 GCF_015104395.2 Macrobrachium nipponense | reverse complement strand
TACTCCTAGGTCTAAGGCGTCTGTTGCAATAAAGAATTCCTTACCGAAGTCAGGAAATTTTAAGATAGGGGAACTACACAGTTCATCTTTCAAGGTATCAAACGCCTGTTGATGTTTCTCAGACCATATGAAATCTATGCCCTTCTTTATAAGATCGGTTAGGGGAGCGGCTATGATTGAGTAGTTGTGCATGAAACGCCTATAATATCCACTACACCCCAGAAATTGTTGTATTCCCTTGACGTTAGTAGGTATCGGAAAGTTACGGATAGCCGATACCTTATCGTGGACTACTTTAAGACCTTGATTAGACACCGTGAAACCTAAATAGACTAGTTCTGTTTTGAAAAATTCATACTTACTTATTTTTACCCTTAGGTTATGCTCTCTTAGTCTTTGTAGCACTAGCTCTAATTTACGTAGATGTTCTTCTAAGGTATTAGAAAAGATTACAAGGTCGTCCATATAGGCATGTAGGATATCCCCTAACAAGTCTCCAAACACTATGTTGATCATTCTAGTAAAAGTTATGGGAGCACAACGTAAAACCAAAAGGCATACGCAAAATTCCTAATGTCCCCCTGGCTGTGCTGAAGGCAGTGTATGGGATACTCTCTTTTTCCAACGGTATCTGGTGAAAACCCTTAAGTAAGTCCAAACTGGTAAAATATTTGTTCTGGTCTAGTAAAGATAGAATATCGTCAGTACATGGCACTGGGAATTGGTCAGGGATCGTTTCCTCATTTAAGCGACCGAAGTCTACGCAGATACGCCAAGTTCGATTCTTTTTCGGTACAACTATTAATGGAAAATTATAAGAGCTGTTTGATTTCCTAATGACTCCTTCCTTTAGCATTTTACCTACTTCCTCATTTATCTCATTCTGGAATTTCATAGGGAGTCTGTACGAAGGTACATAGATAACTTTCTGCTTGTCTTTTAACCTTATTTGGTGTTCTATGACATCCGTTTTTCCTAAGGATCCACCCGTAGTGGAGAAAACTACATGATATTTAGTTAAAAGATCAAGAAATTTCTGCTGAATTTCTTCTTCTTGAATGTCTTTATTGATTTTATTTTTTATAGATTGCAAAAGGGATTCATCCGCAACTGATTGAGCGTGATTGATTTGCAGCTACAGTAAGAATGCGGATGTTTATAAACTTCCACATCCAAGATATGTTGATTTTTGTGAATTACTAAAGTGGTATTCAAATTGATTACAGACTTCGATGGTTACATTGTTGTTGTGAGCCGACTGTATAGAAATGGCTTGTGTGACGGATAATCCGTGAGTTTTCAGTGTCGGAAAGGATTAACATTTCAGATCCCGGCAAAGTTTTCTTTACACGCACTAATATGTTCGAAGTTACGTTCGGCTCGAGAGTTTGCGTGCAAGCTGATATTACGGGTGAGCGAGAATTCTGTTGGGTCACATGGATTATTTCTTGATTCATGAGACAAGTGATTGGTTCTTCAACGTACGTTACTATTCTATTTGTTGTCTCCTTGTTATCTAAAACTGATTATAAGGTGTTAGAAGACTTATAGAATTTTCCTTTGATATACTCGCCGTGTTTTGCAGGGGCTAAGGTAATGTTTTGAGTGCCCATAGACGGGGTATCCTATAACTTACAGCGGGATACATATCAATGTTTGTACAACGATAAAGGTATCGGAAAACGTGCGCTTACCGACCTTGTACTGAACATGAGTTACTCCTACCACATTTAATTCATTATTTCTTATACCTGAGAGTCTTACTCCGGACTTCTCTATAGGGAAGTTTGAAAACAATAAATGGTGAGTCCGCAAATCCAAAATATTACGTGGACTACCAGAATAAAAAAATAATGTAAATGATTCGTGTTCTAAATTTACTGCATGTAAGGTTGGGCGTAACTCATCTTGACTTATAATTGCGTGAATTTGTTGCAAATCTACGGGAACCTGCACTGATTTTTTGGATTCGGCTGTGTGTTTCATAGGAAAATCGATTGCCTCACAATGATCTGGTAAATGATTAAATTGATTATTTGATACAAAAGATGTTGATATGAATGACCCAACATCGTCCTCTCCCCCCCTGGAGCTGACTACGTGACATTTGCTTTGTTTTGCACACTCGTAAAATTCGCTTGACCTTGCGAGTTCTGGCTAGACGGCCCAGGAACAGAGTTACTTGAAGCATGATTTGTTTGTTTGTGATGTTGAACAGCATTACTGTTCGCCTGCTTCTTTTTAAAGTACTGAGGATTCTTCTTTTTGCTTTCATTGGCAACTGTTTGCGTGTTTCTAGGATTCTGCTGTTGATTCCGGGAGAAGCACCGATTATATGAATGAGTGGAACTGTCATGAATTGAATAAAAATGCGTCCGACAGTCTGAAATCGTGTGACCTGGTCTTTTACAGTTATAACAAACCATCCCTGCAGTTTGATTATTATTGACCACGTTTACTTGTTGTGGCTTTTTCTCATTTTTTGCAAAACTTGAGTAAGCAAGGGATCAAGGTCAGTACATTTAGACATGTGTTTTTTTATCTGTTTATACACATCTAGTTCCGTACTGTTGGGCTGTAGCTTTTTGTCAAAACACCGCACTAAAGCTTCAGGCAACGTGACTGTCATACACGTCAGATAAATCAACCGTATGAAATCTTTCATGGCGATATTGGATCTTGTAACCCATGCGGAGTTACTTAAATTAACTTGATATTCATTTAGCCGGTCGGCAATTACCGCCGCCCATTCTACAACGTTCAGCTGAGTCATAGAGGCTTGGTTAAGGATGTTCCTTAAAGCCAGCACTACGTCTAAAGCATCTTCACCGCCATATACAGCACATAACCTAACTTTGAAATCGTCCCATGTAACTGCCTCTTGGAAAGAGACTCCTCTAAGATATGCACTTGTGTCTCCTTTAGCAAAGTCTATGAAGCTTTTGGCTTCCTGTAATTGTACAGATGGGGCTGTGATGCATTTTGCATTTAAATGAGCATCTACAGATGAGATCCATGACTCAACGTTTCGAGGCAGGAACCCATTGACCCGACCTTGAAAAGGGACTATTGCTGACCTCGCACTGACGAGAGTGACCACGGGATTACGGTTACCCGGTGTGGAAGAACCAGCCACAGTAGTTGCCATGTTAACTTTTACTTTTTTCTTATCACTACGATTCCTTGCAGCCCTATCAAAATATCTATAAGAGTACACAGAACCACTGTGTGAACGCATATGCAATATAAAATAAAAAGGTGTTGCAAATAATAGGAAAATCCCCCAAAAAAGATAATATTAATACAGATAACGTGATAAAGATATTTTCCGGAGAACTCCTGGAAGAAATTGCGATTAGCAACAACGAGAAAAAAAAGAATCTGCGGGCGAGAACTCGTAGTTGAAGATTGATTCCTGTAATGAATGAAGATTAAGATTGCGAATAACTCACCCCAGGAATACTGGACGATCGACTCGTGATGTAAAACACTTCACTGAAAAAACCTGAATGGATAAAGGATGTACTTAGCTTTGGTATATATGCGGAAAGAATGATGACGTTCCAATGACGTCACAGCCTTTCTCTCTCTCTCACGTTGCAGGAAGACCGCCGATATTGTGATGACGTCACAGCCTCTCTCTCTCTCTCTCGCGTTGCTTCCTCTTGACCTAATCTCTCCGTCCTGGCTTGTGATTGCACGTTGTTTGTATTATGGTTGCTTCTCTTCCTGTTGATGGTCCGATGCTGCTTCACGTCCGGTGTGATTCTTGGAGATATGTGATGAAAGTCGTTCACTAAACGTCGATGTTGATGCTCGAATTCGTCTCGATGAAGGACGTATCTTCGTATTCATAGGATGTTTACAGTTGATTGTTGATTGAAGATCCCGTTTCCTCATTTTATTATTGATTTATAGCTGGTGTTCGATGATACATTTCTTCGGCAGACGTAGTATATGGTTCTTTTGTAATTGTAGATTTAGGCTGCCACCATATCTTATCTCCCGCTTGTCCACTTAGTATAATGGTGTGAGACAGTGACAGATTGTATGTCTTTTCTTACGACTGTTGTTCGTAAGCATTGTGCTTCTACTTCCCTTCTCGTCTGCGTGATATCTAGTAGAGTTGATTCTTCTTTAGAATAAGGGAGATGACTCAAACGGATGAAGTTTAAACTTAACAACTTTATTTCTTAGCTCCGTCACTGGAGTAGAGAGATGGTTTGGTCGGGATGACCGCTCCGTGAGTAACTAGAAGAGAAACTACCAATACCGGGTGGGGCATCGCGTCGATAGCGGAACACTAGCTATCTCAGCGATTGATTTATATATTAGAACAAAATGAATACGTAGCCTGTCGGCTCAGAAGTCATGAGTTTCCGCTGCGGGTTAACAGGTCAACTGCTTCCCATGGAAGGTGTTGTGATCTGTTGACAAATACATAAATGAGTAGACATGCAAACACAAACCAGGCTACTGCAAGCATTGCACAGCGTGGTCCAGTATTCACATCTTGTTGTCTTATTTATGGTCACGTAGGGGGCTCCTAATTCACCAATGACCCGTTAGGTCGTGGGTTCATTTACAGATATGGAATTTATCTGTGTTATAATGTAATTATTACACACACACACACACACACACACACACACACACACACACACACATATATATATATATATACATATAGGTATATATATATATATATATATATATATATATATACATACATATATTGACTTATTACTTTTGTGGATTCCGTTTTTACATTATTTGTTTAAAGGTTAATAAAACGCGGATTTTTATGTCTATTATATGTTTGGTTATTCATGGTCGTCTATGCTTTATTTGAATAATTTGGGTCTTACCAAATTAAGAGATTAGAACATTTTAGAATCGTGAGGGTAAAGATTTAAACTCAGTTTGAGATGAGAAAGTTTAAGTCAGTATTTACACTGACATAATGGACTAGGAATAGTCTTACGCTCATTTGTAATATCACTTTGACATTCTTATTCATTTTCTTAGTCGTCAGTGTTAAACTTCTGTGATAAATAACAACAGAAATTAAACCCTACCCCATCATTTTTAGTGATAAAAACAAAATCAAAATTTGTTTATGATATGTGATAAATACCAACGCGTATTCAACTGTGCGATGGCCAAAGCTGTTCGCTGTCGTAGAATATTTAACCGATAATGTATATATAACCTCCAATTAACAAACGCTAGCAACAATATGACTATTGAGCTCAGTTATGCAGTCGAGAAGGATTCTTTCTAGTTTGTTGTGAAAGAATTCATTTTGAAACAAGCATTTACAGGATATGTAGGACGCGGTCTGACTTTATTGTATGTAAAACATGGAATTCATGGAGGACCTATATAACAGTTGTACAACACATTACCCAAAAAGATTTAATATAGACCTCATGATTTTGAAAGTTCCATATGACTTTTTAGCATGAACTCTTTCGTGAAATCTTGAACTGATGCCCACATAAAGCAAGGGAATGGAGTAAAATTTTATGCCAAAGGTTGTTTAAACTTACAGCAGATCTTTGCTGTCAAATGCAAGCGGCGATGAATCAAGTGAGTTGACGCACCAATAGAGAAGTGATTTGTCTCTCTACCGAAAGAGGAAGTAGCGGTGAATGAGATCTTTTTAAGAAAGCGAGGACGCCGGGCAAAATATCACCCACATTATAATCCAATTGACGAGACTTTTGCCCGTCCACTGCTGATTAGTAAATACAGGAAATGATGAATGCTTTGTGTTATATCCAGCGACAAAAGAGATTTGATTGGTCATCCGATCTGGCATTCAAAAGCTCATCATCATACTGATGAATCGTAACATGTTCGCAAGAAGGAATAATTTTTTTGTTTTTTTTGTTATTTCGATTATTTTGAAAGGTCATCTGTGGATGTTGGAAAATAATTATTCGAAGACTTAGAAAGTAACGATACTGGAGGGAGTTATTAATTTTAGAGTTAATTCTTGTATATCGAATCAAGTTCTGAAGGTAATATACACAACTTAAAATTTGGTGTATTTGGGATAACATTTAGCAAGATATCAGATCCTAAGTTACAAATTCTCGGGAAAACAGTTGCAGTATTTTATCTAACATATGAAATATAAATACACTTGCATAAACATACAATGGCCTCGTTATCATTAGGAACTTTTTTACTGCTGTTGGAAAAGGTTAGTAAATTTCGAAGCGTAAAATTTATGCGCTGTTTTTTTCATAACAAAAAATAATATCGCTAAAGTGTTGGCCCTGATGAACTAGACCAACTATTTCACTGATGTACTGAACGGGAAACGAAAACAGATTTCCATTTACATTCTGCAAAGGGAACGGAATAATTACATTGCCCGTCAAAACAATTTTATTTCATTTACATCTCAATTAATCCGTTACTTTTAACAAGACTAAACCAATTTGACGCTGAGAGAGACAAGTTGATTTTTCATTTATTTTGATGTCTTCATATTTCAGGTGCTCATTTATCATTTTTTTTTTAACTGCAGCTGGAAGATCTTCGCCTTTTGTAATCTCGGAGTCTCATTTGCGTCTGAAAGATGCCCTTGTTACGACATGTTATTTCTATCTAAAAAAAAATAAAAAATAATGTTTATTTTTGTCGTTTTCCCTTTCCTGTTGCGTTCGGTCGAGGGATATTGTTTTGATATTTGGGATTTTCTATCAATACCTGTTTGTGTTCCTGCCTAACTCAGACCTCGAGGAATCCCGTTCAGTTCTTACGTGTTCCAGAAATCATATCACTTTCTTCGTTAGTAGAAAAGAAGCCTTAAATTTTCAGCTGAATAATACTTATAATATATTTGCAGCTTAGTTTTCATTAGTCAAACCCTGGGAGGTGGTTAGGGTTTCTGGTAAAAAAAAAAAAGAAAACTTACTTTTTCCCAAGCGGAAAAGCGTAATTCCTCTGTCAATCTCCCGTCCCGTTGCGATCGGAAATGAGACGCTTGAAAGCCTTTCAGTCCATCAACAATTCGATGACAGTTCAAAGATGTTTTCTTTACGTTAAATGTTGCTTGATATCATAATAGCGAGACTTCATTTCAGCGCCGTCAATGACATTTATAGATCTGTATATCTGAATATTTAGAAGATAGAGGACATCCTTAGATTTAATAAAGAATTTCATAAGTATACATAAATAAAAAAGGAGAGTTTTCAATTATTTTGAGAATACTACCGAGATAGCCTGGATGAACATTGAATCCAGGAACCTATGTACGCACACATAGACTTACTCCTGTTCAAGGATGCTAGAGGACCATAGAGCGCATGTATATTTCATCTTTTTCTTTTTCTTCTGCTTCGTACGACCTAAATCCCATTTCCCTCTGGGGTCAGGCGTTCAAATCTTCTTCTTCCACAGAATTCTCTTTTTGGCAACTGCATGTTCTACGCACAACGATTTCATATCTATTTCTACAATGCCACGCCACCTAATTCTTTGTCTGCCTCTGCTTCTACCCTCCACTGCCGTATCCTTCGCTTCTTACCCGGGGCATCCTTATCCCTGCCTGCAAACCACATGAACATAGCATCTCATCCTACTCTCAATGGCTTTACCTGTTATCTTACAAACACCCACCCGTTTCCTTATTTGTTCTCTTTCAATTCTATCCGGCAATGACTCTCCCAGGATCCATCCCATCCTTCTCATCTCAGTCGTTTACAGGGTTCTTTCCATCTCTTTTGTGCGCATCGCCCAAGTTTCTGCAGCACACAGCAACACTGTCTGATCGCTGTTTAGTAGATCTTTAATCCAAAAAGTCTCAAAGGAATCTTCTTGTGAAGGGTTACCTATGAAACCGGTCTCCATTTAGCCCAGGTTGCGTTAATTCTCTGCCGCAGCTCCATCTCACATTCACCAACTTCGATTATGATAGAACCAAGTCCTTGAAACTATTTGCTTGCTTGAATTCCTCCCCAACTCTTGATCTTACCCGTGCGTCCTCTCTTCCCTCTCTGCTGCTGGACATTACTTCTATTGTTGCAGCATTGCCTTTGAGTGCTACTCTTTCCAGGCACTTCTGCTAATCCCTGTAGTACCTCAATGTCCATTCTCCTTCTGTTTCTGCTGTTAAAACCGGGTCATCTACAAACAGCAGATCCTATAGCATATTTCCTCTCGTTTGTTTCCATAGGACCATCCACTAAGACTACAAAAAGCGCACATATGTTATTGACCAGTAAATTGCCCCTATTGGTTATGTTTAGAAATTATTTCTTTACCATTAACATATAAATCATTGGACACTAAACCTGAGACTGAGAGACAGACTTAATATTTGCTCTTACAAAAATGCATTTTTTTTATGAGTTCTGTATAACCATCGTCATTAACAGTCCAAATACCAAAACGAAGACATTCCCGTTGTCTTTACAATTTCCCGTACTGACACTTTGGATTTTGCGTTTTTAATTCATGATAAGTCTTTTGCAATACTGTCGGAAATTTCCTTTATATAATCATTGCTGTCGCATCTCTTTTCCCCTTTTAATGTTTTTTTTTTTTTTTTTACTTTAAAAGGGACTGTTTTATATTTTCTGGAAAGCTCGCTCTTTACGGGGCTACTGGAAAATGTTTTCAATGTAATTTAATTCTGGGATTCATATTCTGGATGTTCAAAATGTAAAAAATAAATACGCGACGACATTTACCAATTCAAATCTTTGTTTTCATAAATCATAACTTTATACAGTCTATATGCTTGAGGAATTCGGGTAATAACGCCAGCGACAATAATCATTTTTAAAAGTTTGATGTCATTCACTATAGATGATTGACTGATTGATTGACTGATTGGTTGATTTATAGATTTTGGTCATACTTGTCAAGCACTGGGGCAACTATAGCCATTCAGCGCTTAAAATCAAGCATTAATGTAGCTAATTCTTTGTTACATTGAGATCAATTGGTGTTAGTTAAAGCATAGGAGTCAGCAGCAGTAATTTTACAGATTCGAACGTCCACTATCCACCATCCCTTCCCCCTACCCTCCCTCCCTCACCACCTCCCTTTCTGTCACTCTTTCCATTATATTTTTCAATTCCAGCAGATAATTGGTGAGTTCATCATAATGTAAAGGAAAGCGAGGTTTGACGTAATGACAATATATATATATATATATATATATATATATATATATATCTATATATATATATATATATATCTATATATATATAGATATATATATATATATATATATATATATATATATATATATAGATATAATATATATATATATATATATATATATATATATATATATATATATATCTATATCTATATAGTATATATATATATATATATATATATATATATATATATATATATATATATCTATAATATATAGATAATATATATATATAATACATACAATATATATATATATATATATATATATATATCTATATCTATATATATATATATATATATATATATATATATATATATATATATATATATATATATATGATATATATAGTATATATAGAGCTACAAATGTCCTTTAATATATAATTCGCACTACCTCGGAATTATTATATTTTCATATATGTTTAACAGAAAGGGAATTTTTTAGGCGATAAGAGATTTGCTGGCTGACGGGCGCAAACCATCAACACCTTCAAATCCAGGACGACAGTGAAGCCTTAACCCACCCTGCCACCGCAAGAGGCGGGGTCGGTTAAGACTTCACTGTCGTCATGGATTTGAAGGTGTTGATGGTTCGCGCCCGTCAGCCGGCAAATCTCTTATCGCCTAAAAAATTCCCCCCCTTCGGTTAAACATATATGAAAATATAATAATTCCGAGTAGTGCGAATTAGATATTAAAGGACATTTGTATCTCGATATAGTATATGAATCACGGTAATGTGATATGAACATATATATATATATATATATATAATATATATATATATATATATATATATATATATATATTTATATATATATATATATATATATATATATATATATATATATATATATATATATATATATATATATATATATATATATATATATATATATATGTGTGTGTGCGTGTGTGTGTTCTTATGAAACAATCTTTCGCACTATTTTTCCCTCTAGATAGAGTATAATTTTTCATTGCATGAATTTTTTGCTTACTGCTCTTCAGCCAATTAGGTATATATTGCTTACATTTATCTATTTTATACGAGAGAGAGAGAGAGAGAGAGAGAGAGAGAGAGAGAGAGATAATGGAGTGGATGAAGGAGCTAACATATGGAAAGGTTTTACAGGGAAGGGCCCGAAGACGGTGGGGAATCGAGAGGCCGAGTTCATGATCAAAGATGAAGCTTGCTACCTCGAGGGGAATTTGGCATTATGAAACGACATAGACAATTACCTTCTATCAAATAAAATTTACATACATAGCTGATACAAAAATCTTCATCCGTATGTGACTCTCTTTTCTCTCTCTCTCTCTCTCTCTCTACTCTCTCGATCTCTCTCTCGATCTCTCTCGATCTCCTCTCTCTCTCTCTCTCTCTCTCAAATAAGATTTCTGTAATACTATAGCCCAAAATAGCAGATTTACAGTTTTCAGTAAATCAAGAAGGAAATATCGTATATATTTATTCTTTGCATGCCACAATTATAGGAGATTACACCTATATACATTATATATATATATATATATATACTATAATATATATATATAATATATATATATATATATATAAAATGAATAGGATGGAGAAAAGCCAGCGTAACATCATACATATATTTTCCAAATTTCGAGACTTTGGGTCTCATCATCAGGCTGTAAAATATACAAAATATACAAATTAAAAAAGACTCAGTATTAATATTCATAAAAATTGAAGTACACAAAAGTTAAATATAATAATTTAAGAAATGAACTAAAAAAAGTTAACTAAAAATATATATATATATAAAAAATTAAAAAGTGAAGAATGCTTAAAAGTTAGTACCTATCTCTAAGGAGTTAAAAAACTGAGTGACGTTGTCTGGTTTGGAAAGGAGGACGTCAACTATGCTATCTATAGAACTGTGGAAGAAGTCTGACCATTTAATGGGGCACAAGCTGTTTGATTGTTAACGACTCCAAAACAGAGAGAGAATAGTCATTGGGCGCTTGGTGACAATACGAAAATCCTTATATGAAAATGATGTTTTTACATTTATTACAATGTTCTCGTATGTTAGAAAATTCTTTCGTTTTCAAAGTACATCTCGTATGGTGACTGACTCCGAGATGAGAGTCGATTCTGACTTTGAGCAATCTTTTGGTGGCTCCCACGTATTTCCCGATCTTTTCCGGCCGTGAATCTTAAGTTGATAGCAAGAAAACCTAAAACTCTGGGTTCTTTGTTCTCCCACAAAGATAAACTTCCGGCGTTCGAATGCGGTCTTTGGTGGTATATTGCTTTACTTGCCCGAAATGTAAGATCGGGAAATACGTGGAGCCACCAAAAGACTGCTCAAAGTCAGAATCGACTCTCATCTCGGAGTCAGTCACCCGTACGGGATGTACTATGAAAACGAAAGAATTTTCTAACATACGAGAACATTGTAATAAATGTAAAACATCTTTTCATATAAGGATTTTCGTATTGTCACCCAAGCGCCCAATGACTATTCTCTCTCTGTTTTGGAGTCGTTAACAATCAAACAGCTTGTGCCCCCCATTAATTAAATGGTCAGACTTCTTCCACAGTTTCTATATATGCATAGTTGACGTCCTCCTTTCCAAACCAGACAACGTCACTCAGTTTTTTAACTCCATAGAGATAGGTACTAACTTTTAAGCATCTTCACTTTTTAATTTTTATATATATATATTTTTTTTAGTTAATTTTTTTAGTTCATTTCTTTAAATTATTATTATTTAACTTTTATGTACTTCAATTTTTATGAATAATATTGAGTCTTTTTTAATTTGTATCTTTTGAATATTTTACAGCCCTGATGATGGAGACCACAAAGTCTCGAAAATTTGGAAAATATATGTATGATGTTACGCTGGCTTTTCTCCATCCTATT
>NC_061090.1:74969039-74999039 GCF_015104395.2 Macrobrachium nipponense | reverse complement strand
TAAGGAAATATGGAGATGCTACATCAGAAGCAACCCGACGGAGAGAGGATATAGAAGAAGGTTGGTCAACATCTGGAATGAGAGGAATAACACCCCCCAAACAGAGCAAAGGCTGGCAGACCAAGTAAGGAACATAAAGAAAAATAACTGGCTCTCCCCAACAGAAAGAGAAGAACTGGAAAGTGAACTGTCACACGACAACGAATTACACGAAGACGAACTGAGAGACGATGCCACAGAAGACGACAGGGATGATGAGGTATCAAACAAAGACACACGAAGAAACACCAACGAAGTAACAGAGAGGACGGAATGGGTAGAAAAGATATGACAATGGATGGAGCCAGATACAGAGAGAACAAAGATCCCCTCCATGGAAGCCTACAACACAAAGAAATTAAGGGAGAAAACAAGTGAGGTCAATGAAATAATGGGCATAATACACACCACCAGTATCACAGAAACAAATAACTTGGCATATGCAGGAGCAAGATTAGTAGCAGAACTGATGGGGATAGAACACCAACACCACCAGCACAACTAACCCAACAGAAACCAAAACAGCAACCTTCTTGGAAAAGGCGCCTGGAAAAGCAAATCATGGTGTTGAGATCTGACTTGAGTAAACTGAAAGAGATGGCAGAAAAAAGGCTAAGAAGCAAGAAAACAAGGGAGGAACTGAACGAGAAATACAATGTACAAGAAATACAAAGTACAAGAACCAAGTAAGAGACTCTGGGAAAACCTATGGAGCAATCCGGTATCACACAACAAACATGCAACATGGCTCCAGGAAGTCAAGAAGAAGAAACAGGGAGAATAAAACAAAGATTCACAGAGATCCACGACAGACACAGTCAAACACCAACTAAAGAAAATGCCAAACTGGAAAGCCCCAGGTCCCGATGAATTCCATGGATACTGGCTCAAAAACTTCAAGGCCCTACACCCACGAATAGCAAAACAACTCCAGCATTGTATCATAAATCATCATGCACCCAAATGGATGACCACAGGAAGAACATTCTTAGTACAAAAAGACAAGAGTAAGGGAAATATAGTCAGTAACTACAGGCCTATCACCTGCCTACCAATAATGTGGAAGTTACTAACAGGTATCATCAGTGAAAGGCTATACAACACTAGAGGAGATAAACACATCCCCCACCAACAGAAAAGCTGCAGAAGGAAGTATAGGGGCACAAAAGACCAGCTCCTGATAGACAAAATGGTAATGAAGGACAGTAAGAGAAGAGAAACCAACCTAAGCATGGCATGGATAGACTATCATAAAGCCTTCGACTTGATACCACACACATGTCTAATAGAATGCCTGAAAATATATGGGGCAGAGGAAAACACTATCAGCTACCTCAAAAATACAATGAGCAACTGGAATACAATTCTTACAAGCTCTGGAATAAGACTAGCAGAGGTTAATATCAGGAGAGGGATCTTTCAGGGCGACTCACTGTCCCCACTACTCTTCGTAGTAGCATGATTCCCATGACAAAGTACTACAGAAGATGGATGCCGGGTACCAACCCAAGAAAAGAGGCAACAGAATCAACCATCTGATGTTCATGGACGACATCAAGCTGTATGGTAAGAGCATCAAGGAAATAGATACCCTAATCCAGACTGCAAGGATTGTATCTGGGGACATCAGGATGGAGTTTGCAATAGAAAAATGCGCCCTAGTCAACATACAAAAAGGCAAAGTAACAAGAACTGAAGGGATAAAGCTACCAGATGGGAGCAACATCAAACACATAGATGAGACAGGATACAAATACCTGGGAATAATGGAAGGAGGAGATATAAAACACCAAGAGATGAAGGACACGATCAAGAAAGAATATATGCAGAGACTGAAGGCGATTCTCAAGTCAAAACTTAACACCTGAAATATGAAAAAAGCCATAAACACATGGGCAGTGCCAGTAATCAGATACAGCGCAGGAATAGTGGAATGGACAAAAGCAGAACTCCGCTGCATAGATTAGAAAACCAGGAAACATATGACAATACACAAAACACTACACCCAAGAGCAAATACGGACAGACTGTACATAACACGAAAGAAAGGAGGGAGAGGACTACTAAGTATAGAGGACTGCGTCATCATCGAGAACAGAGCACTGGGGCAATATCTGAAAACCAGTGAAGACGAGTGGCTAAAGAGTGCATGGGAGGAAGGACTAATAAAAGTAGACGAAGACCCAGAAATATACAGAGACAGGAGAATGACAAACAGAACAGAGGACTGGCACAACAAACCAATACACGGACAATACATGAGACAGACTAAAGAACTAGCCAGCGATGACACATGGCAATGGCTACAGAGGGGAGAGCTCAAGAAGGAAACTGAAGGAATGATAACAGCGGCACAAGATTAGGCCCTAAGAACAGATATGTTCAAAGAATGATAGACGGAAATAACATCTTATTCCCATATGTAGGAAGTGCAATACGAAAAATTGAAACCATAAACCACATAGCAAGTAAATGCCCCGGCACTTGCACAGAACCAGTACAAAAAGAGGCATGATTCAGTGGCAAAAGCCCTCCACTGGCGCCTGTGCAAGAAACATCAGCTACCTTGCAGTAATAAGTGGTACGAGCACCAACCTGAGGGAGTGAGAGTGATAGAAAAACGATCAGGCAAAGATCCTCTGGGACTATGGTATCAGAACAGATAAGGTGATACGTGCAAATAGACCAGACGTGACGTTGATTGACAAAGTCAAGAAGAAAGTATCACTCATTGATGTCGCAATACCATGGGACACCAGAGTTGAAGAGAAAGAGAGGGAAAAACTCGATAAGTATCAAGATCTGAAAATAGAAATAAGAAGGATATGGGATATGCCAGTGGAAATTGTACCCATAATCATAGGGACACTAGGCACGATCCCAAGATCCCTGAAAAGGAATCTAGAAAAACTAGAGGCTGAAGTAGCTCTAGGACTCATGCAGAAGAGTGTGATCCTAGAAACGGCGCACATAGTAAGAAAAGTGATGGACAGGATGCAACCTGGAACCCCACACTATAAATACCACCCAGTCGAATTGGAGGACTGTGATAGAGCAAAAAAAAATACAATAATATAAAAAAAAAATAATAAAAAAATAAATAATAATATAATAATAATAGTGTTTTTAACACAATAACATGCGAAGAAACGTATTTATTATTTATAATAAGAAATAGACAAAATTTATATTGCATGATTCATACAAAATTAAGTATATCTCTTTTTGTAATCCTTTTTTGTGTGGTAAGCTTCAAAGCACTCAGGATGCATTGCAGGTTGCCTGGTACAAGTTTTACAGTAATATTTTGTTTCTTTAGTATCCTTATCACTTTTAGTGGTATACCATAGTGTTCTGCCACTCTCCACATTCCATCCCTCCATACTGAATCATTTGCTTTCTCCAAGTCTATAAAAGCACAGAATATTGGCTTTGCATACTCCCATCTCTTCTCAATTATCTGTCTTAAGGTGAAAATTTAATCCAATGTTGACCTTCCACTTCTAAAACCACACTACTGTTCTCTAAATTTCTCTTCTACTATAGGTCTTATTCTGTTAAGTATCACTCTCATGGGACTGACAGTAAACTTATGCCCCGAGACTTACCACACTCCCTTTTGCTTCCCTTATTTTCATATATTGGTATCATAATTACCTTTTTCCAATCACTTGGTACCACCTCTGTTCTCCAAAATATGCTGAAAACAACTCTTGGCCTGTATCATCCTTCGTCCTCCTGCTTTCAGCATCTCTGTGGTTATCCCGCACACACCAGCAGTTTTTCCATTTTTTACAGATTTTAAGGTATCTTTCACCTCTTGTGCACTAATATCCTGTTCTTGTACCTCCAGCACTCGTCCCTACCAGTAGGCCCAACGTTTAGGAGTCTTTCAAAATACCTTGCAAAGATTCCCTCTCTTGATTTCATCTGTGACCAAGTTCCCATCTCCATACAACGTGCCATCACTCCCTCCAACCTTTTTCTGGCTTGTGTTCCTCAAGAATCTTACAGCTGCAAACATGGCCCTGCTCTCGCCAGTTTCCATAGCTACTTCATCTTCGGTAGCCCTTCCTTTCCAAAACATGTTTTGATCATGCTTCATCCTATCACTTAGTTCTCTCAGCTTTCTATTTCTGCGTCTTTTTAGTTGTTGTTTCTTCTCTAGGTCCTTTTCACATCCATTTGAACTCTCAACCTTTGTTGCTCTTCACTTAAAGTTTTCACTTCATCACTGAACCAAGGCTTGCTGTTACTTCTCTTATAACCTAACACCCCTGTATGCTACGTCATTAGTATCTGAACTTACATTGCCCAGGATTCCTCTGAATCCATATCCATATTTTCCAAACCAATTTTTGCTACAAATTTGCCCTCTACCTTCACCTTATGCTATTGTTTAACCCTGGATAGGTGCGACGGGTCGTGAACGACCTGAGGCGTATTTCAAAAAGCATGTTTTTTCCCATAAATTATCACCTGTGTCGAATCTGGGTGTAATCAGCCAGCAGGTGGTCATTTGTCTACAAGCCATGATCGTGTGCGGAGCTGCCAACGTCTGCCTCAAGTGCTTCCCCCTTTTCTGAGAATCGCTCGGGTCGAGGTCAACCTGCACGCACCTTTAAGAGGTAGGTGATCGAAAAGCAAAGTTATTACGTAACCATTTGTCAATGAACAGTGTGCAAAGTCATGTGTCTTTGTTGTGTTGGAAAGTCTGGATGGATGGTGTATCTACGTCGTGCGTGACCTTGGGAGTGGCTGGGATACCATATATCGCCATATGGTCTGTTTTCCTTTGAGTGCTAATTTCTGTTTTTTTTTTTTTTTTTTTTTTTTGCAAAAATCAAAGCTTTTAGGTAAACCTTATATATTAAACAGTGTTCATGCTAGTAGTTTTGTAATTTTGGAATATGTCACAGGATGATGTATCTATCGATATGAATGCCTTTGTTCATGGCTGACATGACATATATGGCCATATGGTCCGATCCCCTTTGATTGCCAATTTCTTTTTTTTTTTGTTTTTTTTTTTGGCAAAAAGTAAAGTTATTATGTACTCAATTCATGTAGGACACTGTGCATAATACCTAATTAGTGTAGTTTTGTTATATTGGAAAATGTTAAAGGGTGGTGTGTGTATCACGTGTGTGGCTCTGGGGGTGGCTGAGATGCCATGTATCGCCAATATGGTTAATTTTCCTTCGAGTGCCTGCTTTCCTGGTTTTGTGTGTTTTTTTTTTGCAACAAAAAGCCCCAAAAGTTATTTGGAGGTTGAACCTTGACATATTCGGAACAGTGTTCATACTCTTAGTAGAGTTTTGTAATGTTGGAATATGTTGGAGGATGATGTATAAGTCCTATGAATGCCTTTGTTCATGGCTGACATGCCGTACTATGGCCATGTGGTCCATTCCCCTTCAAGTGCCAATTTCTATTCTTCTTTTCTGCAAAAAGCAAAGTTATTACTTACTCAATTCATGTAGGACAGTGTGCATATTAACTACTTACTATAGTTTTGTATTATTGGGATATGTTTGAGGATGGTGTATCTACGTCGTGCATGACCTTGGAAGTGGCTAAGATGCCCTATATCGCTGTATGGTCCATTTTCCTTGAATGCCAATTTCTGTTTTTTTTCACTAAAAGCAAAGTTATTAGGTAAACCTTGGATATTGAACAGTGGTCATGCTAATAGAATTTTGTTTTCTTATTGGAATATGTAAGAGGATGGTGTGTTTTATTGCGTGCATGCCTGGGGTATTGGCTGAGATCCCCTAAGTTGCCATATGGTCCAATTCAATGTGTAATATATAACTAATTAGTTAATTGGTATAGTTTTGTTTTATTATTGGAATATGTGGGAGGATGGTGTGTTTTATTGCATGCATGCCTGGGGCACTGGCTGAGATGCCCTAAGTTGCCATATGGTCCACTTCCATTTTTTTGGCAAAAAATAATGTTATAATAACTAAATTCATGTAGGACAGTGTTTATTTTATATAACTAATTAGTATAGTGTTGTATTTTGTTGGAATATGTAGGAGGATGGTGTGTTTATCACGTGCTTCCCCAGGGCATTGGCTGAGATGCCCATATATGCATATGTCCAAGTTTCCTTCGAGAGCTCATTTCTAATGTTTTGCTCTTTTTTCAGTTATCAGCAGTGGCCTCGAAGAGACAGAGACCTCTGGGTGAAGATGCTATCTACACACTTCTCAATTAATTTGAAAGTGACGTTAAGGATAACCTGGAGTTTGAGTCTGAAGGTGAGGAGGAAGAGGCAACCACCATGTTTGTCGAGGAAGAAGATATAGAAGACCAGATCAGGGACAAGCTGTATTGGAGGGAGATGAGGAGAAGGAAGAGGAGGCTATACCTCTTGACCTCTCCCAGTGGGATGGGGATGACACCGACAGGGGGAGTCATCGGGGGGCTAGTGGGACTGTGCCCGTTGTTGTTACTACAACAATAGCAACCGCCACCACACCTACACCTGGACTGTCAACCCCTCGGGATGCAGACGCCCTCTCCCTGGTCGAGATTAGGAATAGGAAGAAGAGGAAGGGTGACTTCCAGCCAGCCCGGGGAGCTCCTATACAGCATATCAGACCTGAGGTTGTTGATGGTCGTGATGGGACACAGTGGCGTAGAGACCCGAATACCTCCCTTCCCCGTCTGTTTATGCCGAGGATTGAACCTTAGGGTCCCACCGATGCCACCGCTGGGGTGGTAAGAGAGAGCAACATTTTCTCTCTCTTTTTATCTGACCACATGCTAGCGGAGATTGTTTTGCGTTCCAATGATCGACTTGCCCTTTTGAGGGGTAATGACCATCATAAGGGCAATGTTGCCCTCAGGGACCTGAGAGAACTGAAGGTGTTCATTGGAATTCGGATAATACCGGCAGTGAGGTCAGACAATCACACCACAACGAGTGACATATGGGACCTTCCAGAGGGCAATCCTTTGTACCAGTGTACTATGAGTGAGCGTCGTTTCGCCTTGCTGACGAGGGTTCTTTGTTTTGACGATTCAGCCACCAGAGTGGAGCGGGCGAGGTGGCTAATTGTCAATAGAATTACTTCCCAGGGCCCCATCTCACCATTGACGAACAGCTTGTTCCATTTAGGGGCCACTGTCCGTTCAGGATGTACATCCCCAGTAAGCCAGCCAAGTAAGTTCAGATTTACATTTCTTTTTTTACATGTAATTGCTTTTTTATATATTTATAATTTTTTTTTTTTCATTATATAATATGTTCTTATAGGAATAAGAATTGAAATATGATATTTTATGTGTGTATAGAATATAAAATATGTTATCTCCTCTCTCTCTCTCTCTCTCCCTTTATGTTATATATACATATATATATATATATATATATATATATATATATAGATATATATATATAAAGAGGGAGAGAGAGGAGAGATGAGAGAGAGAGAGAGAGAGACGAGAGAGAGAGAGAGAGAGATGGAGAGAGAGAGAGATAACATATTTTATATTCTATACACACATAAAATATCATATTTCAATTATATTCCCATAAGAGCATATTATATATGAAAAAAAAACCATTATAAATATATAAAAAAAAGCGATTACATGAAAAAAAAAGAAATGTAAAATCTGAGGAGAGAGAGAGAGAGATGACATATTTTATATTTTATACACACATAAAATATCATATTTCAATTCTTATTCCTATAAGAAGATTTTATAGTTTCTTTCAAGACACTTCTCGTCGTTGACGGTAACACTGTTGCAGCCTAGCAGACCATCGAGGCTGGGGCATGACTTCCCTGGGCATTGTGTCATGACGGCTTGCATTGTCATTGGCTGCTGGGCTGCTTGTCTCATACAGTATTCTTTGATCGGAGGTGTTGCTCGGTCTGGTATTACTTGTACTATTATTCATATTCATAGGTCTTCTTAAGTTGGTGGGGAGGAAGAGCATTTCCTGTGTCGTATTTAATGAGGGCTTTTCTTGCTGTACGAGGAGGGCCTCGAGCAGTTGCAATCATCGCTGGTCACGAATCCTCCCTATTATCTCCGCATTCTTGATAATACCATCGCGGGAGATAGCTTCCTGGTGCGCTGTCATGGCATGGTTTTCATTTGCTCCTTTTTGTGCGTGGCAAGAAATCCTCTTGGACAGTTTCATAGAAGTCACACCAACGTAAGAGCCGGGACGTTCACAGACTGGGCATAAGAATTGGTATACTACATTCAACTGTTTCAAGAGGTCTATTGCTGGAGAGGGGGGGGGGGGGGGGGGGGTCAGGTTGTTCTTCATGATATGGTCCCGGGTACTTCGATTTTGGTAATAAACTACGAGTTTGAGTTCTTTGTTGACTTCGGCTACGGGGGTCAACATTTTTCTTTAATGCATCCTCGTCCTGACGCTGACGTGTGCATTCTAGCTTTGTAATACAGCTTTATTTACTCATGGGGGTGGGGCTGCGGTCTCTCATTCTTGCTGTACCACTGATCAGTGCTGTTTGGACTTCTTTATTAATAAGCCGATTCGGGTACCCGTTATTAACAGAGCACCTGAGTAAATCGGTCGAGTTCTTTTGAGTGCCCTGTCAGGAATAACAGTGCATGAGGGCCCTCTGAATATAGGCCCTGACTGTGGTGTTCTTGAACCGTGCAGGACATTCGCTGTCACCATTCAGGCAAAGCCCTAAGTTTGTTTGCTTTGTATACACCGAAGTTCTTAGACCACCATTGGTCTTGGAGACGAGGACGTTGAGAAAGGGGAGCTGGCTTTCGTTGCTGAATTCAATGGTATAATTCAACGAATTGGACTGCTGAAACATGCGCCAGACATCTTCAATCTCTTCTTCATTCTCGGCTTACACAAAAATATCGACGACATATCTTGCGTATTTGCGGGGTTTTCTAATATTGGAGAAAACTCTCTATTCCCCAGTACCCATACATAAGCTGGCTAATAGAACACCAAGAGGGGAACCCGTCGCGACTCTGTCTTTTTGCCAGAACATCTGGCCTTTATGGGTGGAGAATGGGGCCTTCTTCGTATATATCTCGAGGAGTGTCTGCAGGGATACTTCTGGGATACTTCTGGGATATTCAGCTGGGGTGTAGAGGGGTCCCTGTAGATGCGGTCCATAATGATATTAATGGTCTCATCAACAGGAATGTTCGTGAAAAGGGATTCGACATCTAAGGAGGCGATAGTTCCTGTTCCTGGGGAGTCTCGGATTTCTTCAAGGAAATCCATTGAAAAGTGCAGGCTGTATCGGCTTGGTATGTAAGGTGTCGAAATTTGATTAAGGTGCTTTGCCAGTCCATACATGGGGGCGGGTGTCTGGCTGATGATGGGGTGGAGAGGGTTTCCATTTTTGTGTGTTTTTGCATTGCCATGCATATAGCCAAGGCTGCAATTTTATATGATGGGCGGGAGGTGCACAGCGTTGGTGGCTGCATTGACACTGCTAATGATGTCATTTAAGTGGGGTGCTCAAAGTTAGTGTTGTCAGACAAGATGGCATCCAACTTCTGGTGGTACTCCGCCGTCTTGATCAGAATGAAGGCTGCTGTCTTGTCTGCACGGCGTATAGTTATGTCCTCTCGTTTACGTAGGGCCTTTACTGCGTATTTCATTTCACGGGAGAGGATATCACTATTATATGTGCCGCATTCTGTGAGGGCTTCTGAAAGCAGGAGGGGCGGCAAGGAGTCAGTGGTGCAGACGAGGTTGCGGTTTTCATATTGCTGTGTAGCATCAAGCAGTAACTCGAACACTAGTCTCTTCTCCAGGGGCTTTGGTTTGGAGATAATGTGGCAGTTCAGGCCTAACCGTATAAGTTCATCCTGGTCAGGGGTAGGTTCATAATCTGTTAGACTGATGTGGCATCCGGAGCTTGCCCCCATTAAGAGAAATGAGTTTCTGAGTGATGTCCCGCAAGCTTTACTTCAAATTCTTGTCTTTGAGGTGGGTGAGGCATACTTCTCCTTCTTGCAAAAGCCCTCACGGAATGGGGCACATATAATAGTGGCAATGTCCCAGCCTCGACAGTCTGCTAGGCTGCAACAGCGCGACCTTCAATGACGAGAAGTGTCTTGAAAGAAACTTTCTCCAACTAATAGCAGGAACAAATTGCAATCCCAACCAATGAAAACTCAACTAGTGGTTGACCCCTGCTGACCTACCACTATATATTGAGTAGATTCTGACAGCTTCTACCGTCTGCTACGACCCACTACCGTGATTATGCCCGGATGATACTGAGAGAAATGTTGGCCACTATATCGACTTATATTTTGATGTATTTGTTTATTTACTGTGACAAATAAATAAATTTTTTAAGCAATATCCTTGAAATTGACTCCTCCTGATGAATCATATCAGCGCAATACTCGCAAGTTGTAATAGCAGAGAGAAAGCAATTATTAGAAAAATAGAGAAGACTATTTAAAAGTTGAATGCAGCTGTTGCAGCAATATCTTTCAGTAAGACTTATTATTATTATTATTATTATTATTATTATTATATTATTATTATTATTATTATTATTATTTTATTATTATTATTATGTACTTAGGAAGCAGACCCTCTCTCAAGCATACTTTGAAAAGTAATGGCTACTTCAGCAAGCATTACACTTTGTAGAGATTCTTCTCTATTTTCCGAATAGCGGCTTTTTCCGTGCTACTTAGACAGGCTAGTAGAGCGCCTATGGAGGTCATGATCAAATACAGAGCCAAAATTTGTGTATATATTTGAATTTTACAGATAAACTATGATACCATAGTCATCAAAGTCATTAACGATTTTCTCTCTCTCTCTCTCTCTCTCTCTCTCTCTCTCTCCTTTCTTAAAGCGAGCTTTCGTCTGGAGCTGCCAGACATCCTCGGGCTGGGAAGCTGAGGGTGGACTGATCTTGAAGCGGTGTCCGTCCTCGTGGATTTTATTTGGAGTTGACAGCAGGGGTTCTGCCCCATGCTGATCTACTATTGGCTGGTGGCGGTAGGTCTTCGTTTTCATTGGTGGCTTGAACCGGGTCTCAAGCCACTTTCCATGCGTGATGGTTTGCGATACTGTAAGTCCTGCAGCCGCCTAGACCTCCTTAGCGGCGCTGTAACATTGATGGGCGTTGCGCTACGCTGTGGGACGTCACGGCTACTTTGATTTCCATCGGCTGCAGGAGTACCTCGTTTGGGGGCGTTGTCATCCATAGAGTTGTCATGATCGGTGGTGTCATTGTTGGTGGCAGGTCTTCTCATACTCGTAGGGAGGGACGAAATTCTTGCCTTGCGTCGTATTCAGATTAGGTTTTGATTTGCTGGATGAGTAGCGCCTCCAGCAGGCGCAACCGACGGGCATCAGGGGCCTTCCCGATGATCTTCGTGTTCTTTATGATGACATCTCGGGAGATGGCCTCGTGATGTTTGGTGCGGGCGTGATTCTTTATTTATAGCCCCCTCTTGGCGGTGGCACGAGAGTCTCTTCGACAGTCGCATTGGTAGTCATACCCTACGTAGGCGCCGCTGCATTCGCGGACTGGGCATGTATACTGGTACACTACATGCGTCTGCTTCAGGGGTTCTCATCAGCCTGTGGAGAGGGGTTATTTTTCATAAAAAGATCGCGCGTCCTCCGATTCTGGTAATATATGATTAGGTCGATATTCTTGGTGTCGTCAGTCGGGGATACATTATCAGAAATAATTTTCTTAATGGCGTCCTCTTCTTCACGGTTAATGGGAACTCATGAAGGCTTTGTAGTACAGCTTGATATCTGGGGGCGGGCGGGCTGCGGGCTCTCACTACCGTACCATTTCTCCAGGGCTGTGCGGACTTCCTTGCTGATTAATTTATTTGAGTACCCGTTATTCACAAGTACTTGGGAGGCGCGGTCGAGTTCCTGGTGAGTAGTCCTGCCAGGTTGAGCAGTGGGAGAGGACCCCCCCTCCTGACGAAGGCCCTGACGGGTGTGCTTTTGAATCTGGCGGGGCACTCGCTGTCTCCGTTGAGGCAAAGTCCTAAATTGGTTTTCTTTGTGTAGACTGAAGTACGGAGACCGTCTTCCGTCTTGCTTACAAGACGTCGAGGAAGGGGAGCCGATCGTCGGAGCTGCGTTCGACTGTGTAGTTCAGCACACTACACTGCTGAAATGCTTGACGGAGGGCTTCTACGTCATCCTCGGCGTCGACTTGCACAAAGATGTCGTCAATATAACGTCCATATCTGCGGGTTGCTGCATCCTGGCAAAGACCCGTTTTCCTCCACGGTGCCCATATAAAAAAGTTAGCGAAGAGAACCCCAGTGGGGAGCCCATCGCCACGCCGTCCTTTTGGCGGAACATCTGGGCCACGGTGGGTGGAGAAAGGGGCCTTCTTCGTGCATATCTCCAGCAGCGTACGGAGCGAGGCTTCCGGTATGTTGAGGGGCGCCGTCGACTGATTCCTGTAGACACGATCAAGGATTATATCTATGGTTTCGTCGACAGGCACGTTCGTAAATAGGGACTCTACATCCAGCGAGGATATCCCAATACCCGGTACCAGGGGCGTCCTTGATGGCTTCTAAGAACTCTGCGAAGACTGCAGGCTGTACCGACTCGGGACGTAAGGGCGTCAAAAATTTGGTTGAGGCGTTTAGCCAAGGCGTACGTAGGGGCTGGCGTCTGGCTGATGATCGGCCGGAGGGGGTTTCCTTGCTTGTGGGTTTTTACATTGCCATATAAATACCCAGGCTGTAGTCTCCTTGTATGGGCGGGAGGTGCACAGCATTTGGTTTGTGCAGCATTCACTGCGCTTGATGACTCGTTAGCCTCCCTCTTGATGTCGTCTGTCGGGTTCCTCGTCAGGCGCTCGAACTTGCTCTCGTCAGACAAAATAGCATCCAGCTTCTCGTGATATTCGGCAGTATCAATCAAGACGAAGGCTGCTGTCTTGTCCGCGCGTCGCACCGTGATGTTCACTTTCCTCCTTCAGGGGGAGTTCTTCGCTGCTTTCTTCATCTCCTTGGTGAGGATCCCGCTGGAGTGCGTATTATTATTATTATTATTGATTATTATTATTATTATTATTATTATTATTATTGTACTTAGGAAGCAGACCCTCTCTCAAGCATACTTTATTAAAAGTAATGGCTACTTCAGCAGCATTACACTTGTAGAGATTCTTCTCTATTTTCCGAATAGCGGCTTTTTTCCGTGCTACTTAGACAGGCTAGTAGAGCGCCTATGGAGGTCATAGTCAAATACAGAGCCAAAATTGTGTATATATTTGAATTTTACAGATAAAACTATGATACCATAGTTATCAAAGTTATTAACGATATATATATATGTCTCTCTCTCTCTCTCTCTCTCTCTCTTTTGAAGCAAGCGAGCTTTCGTCTGGAGCTGCCAGACATCCTCGGGCTGGGAAGCTGAGGGTGGACTGATCTTGAAGCGGTGTCCGTCCTCGTTTATATTTGGAGTTGACAGCAGGGGTCTGCCCCATGCTGATCTACTATTGGCTGGTGGCGGTAGGTCTTCGTTTTCATTGGTGGCTTGAACCGGGTCTCAAGCCACTTTCCATGCGTTGATGGTTGCGATACTGTAAGTCCTGCAGCCGGCCTAGACCTCCTTAGCGGCGCGGTTACGTCGATGGGCGTTTCGCTATGCTGCGGGACGTCACGGCTAACTTGATTATGATTGGCTGCGGGGAGTATCTCGTTCGGGGGCGTCGTCTTCCGTGGAGTTGTCGTGCTCGGTGGTGTCATTGTTGGTGGCAGGTCTTCTCATACTCGTAGGGAGGAGAAATTCTTCCTGCGTCGTATTTAGTGTAGGTCTTACTTGCTGGATGAGAAGCGCCTCCAGCAGGCGTAACCGACGGGCATCAGGGGCCTTCCCGATGATCTTCGTGTTTTGGATGATCACATCCCGGGAGATGGCCTCTTGATGTTTGGTGCGTGCGTGATTTTTGATAGCCCCCTCTTGGGCGGTGGCACGAGAGTCTCTTCGACAGGCGCATGGTAGTCATACCAACGTAGGCGCCGCTGCAACCGCGGACTGGGCATGTATACTGGTACACCACATGCGTCTGCTTCAGGGGGTCTCGTACCTGTGGAGAGGGGTTATTTTTCATAATAAGGTCGCGTCTCCGATTCTGGTAGTAGATAATTAGATAATTAGGTCGATATTTTTGGTGTCGTCGGTCGGGGATACATTTTCAGAAATAATTTTCTTGACTGAGTCCTCTTCTTCACGGTAATGTGAGCTCATGAAGGCTTTATAATACAGCTTGATATTATCCTGGGGGCGGGGTTGCGGGCTCTCACTACCGTACCATTTCTCCAGGGCTGTACGGACTTCTCTGCTTATTAATTTATTTGAATACCCGTTATTTACGAGTACTTGGGAGGCGCGGTCGAGTTCCTGATGAGTGTCCTGCCAGGTCGAGCAGTGGGAGAGGGCTCTCCTGACGAAGGCCCTGACGGTCGTGCTTTTGAATCTGGCGGGGCACTCGCTGTCACCATTGAGGCAAAGTCCTAGGTTGGTTTTCTTTGTGTAGACGGAAGTACGGAGGCCGTCTTCCGTCTTACTCACAAGGACGTCGAGGAAGGGGAGCCGATCGTCGGTGCTGTATTCAACAGTGTAATTCAGCACGCTGCACTTGCTGAAATGCCTGAACGGAGGGCTTCTACCTCCATTCTCGGCGTCGACTTGAACAAAGATGTCGTCGATATATCGTCCATATCTGCGGGGTTGCTGCATCCTAGCGAAGACTCGTTCCTCCACGGAGGAACGAGTCTTCGCTACATAGTGTCCCTATGATTATGGGTACAATTTCCACTGGCATATCCCATATCCTTCTTATTTCTATTTTCAGGTCTTGATACTTATCCATTTTTTCCCTCTCTTTCTCTTCAACTCTGGTGTCCCATGGTATTGCGACATCAATGAGAGATACTTTCTTCTTGATTTTGTCAATCAATGTCACGTCTGGTCTATTTGCACATATCACCCTATCTGTTCTGATATCATAGTCCCTGAGGATCTTTGCCTGATCGTTTTCTATCACTCCTTATTACTGCAAGGTAGCTGATGTTTCTTGCACAGGTTCCAGTGGAGGGCTTTTGCCAATGAATCATGCCTCTTTTCGTACTGGTTCTGTGCAAGTGCCGGGGCATTTGCTTGCTATGTGATTTATGGTTTCATTTTTTATTGCACTTTCTACATATGGGAGAGATGTTATTTCCATCTATCGTTCTTTGAACATATCTGGTTCTTAGGGCCTAATCTTGTGCCGCTGCTATCATTCCTTCAGCTTCCTTCTTGAGCTCTCCCCTCTGTAGCCATTGCCATGTGTCATCGCTGGCTAGTTCTTTAGTTTGTCTCATGTATTGTCCGTGCATTGGTTTGTTGTGCCAGTCCTCTGTTCTGTTTGTCATTCTCCTGTCTCTGTATATTTCTGAGTCTTCGTCTACTTTTATCAGTCCTTCTTCCCATGCACTCTTAAGCCACTCGTCTTCACTGGTTTTCAGATATTGCCACAGTGCTCTATTCTCGATGTTGACGCAGTCCTCTATTCTTAGTAGTCCTCTCCCTCCTTTCTTTCGTGTTATGTATAGTCTATCCGTATTTGCTCTTGGGTGTAGTGCTTGGTGTATTGTTATATGTTTCCTAGTTTTCTGGGCTGGTCTATGCTGCGGAGTTCTGCCTTCGTCCATTCCACTATTCCTGTGCTGTATCTGATTACTGGCACTGCCCATGTGTTTATGGCTTTTATCATATTTCTGGTGTTGAGTTTTGACTTGAGTATCACCTTGAGTGTCTGCATATATTCTTTCCTGATCGTGTCCTTCATCTCTTGGTGTTTTATATCCCCTTCTTCCATTATTCCTGGGTATTTGTATCCCGTCTCATCTATGTGTCTGATGTTGCTCCCATCTGGTAGCTTTATCCCTTCAGTCCTTGTTACTTTGCCCTTCTGTATGTTGACTAAGGCACATTTTTCTACTCCAAACTCCATCCTGACGTCCCTAGATACAATCCTTAGAGTCTGGATTAGGGTATCTATTTCCTTGATGCTCTTACCATACAGCTTGATGTCGTCCATGTATTAGTCTCTTCGCTTTTGCGAAAGACTGTTTGTTTTTCCTTACGACTGTCATTCGTAAGTATTTCTGGTTCCTTCCGTCTCCTATGTGATATCTTAGTAGAGTGGTTCTTCTTAAACTAAAGGAGATGATTCAAACGGATAAGTTGAAAAAGGCATAACAACTTTATTCTGTAACTCCATAATAAGAGAAGACAGTTCGGTCGGGTTTCCGATATGTTTGATCGCTGGTAATGAACTGCACTCTTAGAGCATCACGTCGATAGCGAAACATTAGCTATCTCAGCGATTCATATAAAAACATACGTAGTCCGCCGGCTCGGAAGTTACAAGTTTCCGGCGTAGGTTAACAGGTCAACCGCTTCCCATGGAAGTTGTGCAAAGTTATCAGTAATGCAAAACGATGACATTTCTAAACAGATTTAAACCAGGCTACTGCAGACATCGCATAGCGTAATCTAGATCTGCATTGGTCACGTAGGACCCTCCTAATGCCAATGACCTCAGGTCATGGGTTTTTATTTACAGATTCTGTAATTCTAAAATGTATTTATTACACATGAACATCAGATGGTTAATTCGGTTGCCTCTTTTCTTGAATTGGTACCCAGCATCCATCGACTGCAGTACTTTTGTCATGGGAATCATGGCTACTACGAAGAGTAGCGGGGACAGTGAGTCGCCCTGAAAGATCCCTCTCCTGATATTAACCTCTGCTAGTCTTATTCCAGAGCTTGTAAGGACTGTATTCCAGTTGCGCATTGTATTTTTGAGGAAGCTGATTGTGTTTTCCTCTGCCCCATATATTTTCAGGTATTCTATTAGCCATGTGTGTGGTATCATGTCGAAGGCTTTCTTATAGTCAACCCATGCCATGCTTAAGTTGGTTTTCCTTCTCCTACTGTCCTTCATTACCATTTTGTCTATCAGGAGCTGGTCTTTTGTTCCCCTACACTTCCATCTGCAGCCTTTCTGTTGGTGGGGGATGGTGTTTGGCTCCTCTAGGTAGTTGTATAGCCTTTCACTGATGATACCTGTTAGTAACTTCCACATTGATGGTAGGAAGGTGATAGGCCTGTAGTTACTGGCTATATTTCCCTTACTCTTGTCTTTTTGTAATAAGGATGTTCTTTCTGTGGTCATCCATTTGGGTGCATGGTGATTTGAGATACAATGCTGGAGTTGTTTTGCTATTCGTGGGTGTAGGGCCTTGAAGTTTTTGTGCCAGTATTCATGGACTTCATCGGGACCTGGGGCTTTCCAGTTTGGCATTTTCTTTAGTTGGTGTCTATTCTCCCTGTTTCTTCTTCCTTGACTTCCTGGAGCCATGTTGCATGCTTGTTGTGTGATACTGGATTGTTCCATATGTTTTCCCAGAGTCTCTTACTTGGTTCGGCTACAGGTATTTCTTGGTAGTTGTCTTTCCCTCCTAGTTTACTGTATAATCTTCTGGTTGGTTCCGAATAGTTTGTTCTGTTGGTATTCATTATTATTATTATTATTATTATTATTATTATTATTATTATTATTATTATTATTATTATTATTATTATTATTATTATCATTATTATTATTATTATTATTATTATTATTATTATTATTAATATTATTATTATTATTAATATTATTATTATTATTATTATTATTATTATTATTATTATATTATTATTATACACACTAACTTGATTTTATTTTACTTTGTATTCTGATATAATTTTACTTTTTTAGATACTAATGCTATTCTCTCTTCCTGTAGGTAGGGTATCAAGCTTGGGGAAGGACCCAGTCATGGTGCCGAGAGGACAGACATTAGGAGAAGTGTTCACGATGAAGCTTGTGCGACCTTTACACCAAAGGGGTCGCACAGTGACGATGGCATGTATTTGTGTGGCACCATTCGACAGAAACCTTATATTCCTAAGGAACTTTCGGAGAAGGTGCTTCCCGTCAGGACGCAGTGGCGTTGTTCAGTTACGAAGACAATTTGACTCTTCAGTCAGCAGGACTAAAAAGGTGATACTGTTGAGTTCCCTGCATCTTGATTCGTCTGAGATCGAAAAAAGGAAGACGGACATTCAGAGGTTCAATAATGCAACGAAAGGGGGTGTAGACACATTCTATCAGATGTATTCTACATCAAATTGTGTTCGTAAGACATGACATTAGCCACTTTGTCTTTTCTACGGGATATTGAATATAATTATGGTTAATTCTTATTTTCTCTATTCGGCCCTGCCATCGTCAAAGAGTATGACAAGGTGAAGGTTTTTCAAGGAGATCACACTTGAATTTTGTGCTCCCTTTGTAAGTCATCGATAGTACACGTTGACCAACTTGTCCAGGCCCCTGGATACGTATAGGCTGGCTGAGCTGGAGCACAGACCTCTTCCTACCGTTGGCCACGTCAAGCTGCCCAAGCATGTTAGCTGACAAAGCAGCCCATCTAGAGAAGGCTGCAAGACAAACACGGCATGTTTGCGTTGCAACGGGGCCGTCTGCCTACAGCATCAAACTGTCTAGTGTCCAAAGTGTATGTCTTCTATGTAGGTAAGTTACATCATGAAACTTTTTTTTTTCACTACCTATTTGCATAAATACTATAAATTCAATCTTTACAAAATATATATCATCCATTTTTTACTTAATATATTACAATAATTTTCTATTTTTGTCGACATTATTTCCAAATTTTTGACATTTTTTCCCTTTTCTGGAAAATGTCTTTTTGGTCAGATTTTTTTTTTCAAAGCTGCAAAATAATGTTCAAACATCCAGCAAGCCACCATAAAAGTTTCATGCAAATCCACGAATAATTAGATAACTAAATAACGCCTCGAAATTGACATTCCCTTCTCCCATTTCAGGTAGCCAATTTGGCCGTCGAACTTGACGTGGTCGGGGGCCATTTTGCGGACTTACCCGAAAGGTGATTTGCCATATCGCTGTTCATTCTTATTTTCTATAGAATTTGTGATATTCTGGTAGATTTCCATGCATATATATCATATTTTATACTAATTACAACGATTTTTATAAGAAATTTTCCTGGTGAAACTAGGAGATCTACAAATGACCTTTAAATTAGATTAGGGTTTTTTGGTAAGATTTTTTTATAGCCGCAAAATAATGTTCAAGCATCCAGCAAGCCACCATAATAGTTTTATGTAAATCCACGCATAATTAGATAAGTAAATAACACATTGAAATTTACATTCCATTCCTCCATTTCAGGTGGTAGATGTGGCCGTCGGAGTAGATGCCGACTGCTGCCATTTTGTTGACATATCCGAAAGGTAAGTTACCATATCTCTATATATTCTTGTTTTCTATAGAATTTGTGGTATTCTGGTAGATTTTCATGCATAAATATCATATTTAATAATAGTTACAACGATTTATATAATAAATTTTCATGTTGAAACTAGGATGTCAAAAAATGACCTTTGAATTTGGCCCTGATATAACAGCAAATAACATCTTTGTGCAAATTTTTTTTACATAATTCCCCTCTAGGATAATATGAGTTTATTCTATGAAAAACTAGCCACTTCCTATTTCATTTAGGTGCCCAAAAAAAAAACATTCGTGAAATTTTGCCTTTTTTTTTTTTAACCAAAAAACTTACCCTTTGTTTTCTCTTTTCAGATTTTAACCTCCATGGGTCCGACACCTTTTCTGGCAGTCAAATATTGTAAATAGTAGTTTTAGGAAGGATTCCCTCAATTGTTTTGTGTATATAGCTTATTTTGTATTTTTTTAAATATTTTTGTAAACTATTTTTTTGTATACACTTATTTTTTTTAATAAATTTGTCATAAATATTTGATTTGTAGACGGGTATTATTTATCTTTTCAGTAGCGTTCTTTAATACTTTTGATTTTAGAAATTGAAATGACAGAGCAAAAATGAAGTAAGAGATTTTTGGCACATTTTTCTGACACTTGGGTCGAGCTCGACCTGCATGCACCTTTAACAGGGTACAAATAAAGTGGAAACTATCCAGGGTTAAACGTGTGCCATGATGATTTCTGTGTTTTTCTGAAAAGCTTTCCATACTTACGATTAGGGTGTCTTTCATCAGCTGATTTTCCATGCCAAACACAATGATCTTTGGCATTTAGAGAAGGACCTGGCATAGATGACCTTAGTCTTTTTCTTGGAATTGGACCAGTGTCGTCATCGGAGCCTAAAAATAAGAGAATATTTTGATCAAATGCAACAGAAATATCGATTAAATTCATTCAAGTGTTAAGATAATAACTTAGTTACAGATAAATGCCAAGCCAAATGTGTAATTTCATTTTTACAGTAGTTTTGGAAATAAGCTTACCTTCATTTGAGACTGAACTGCATTGCTTCTGAGCCTTCTGTTGTTTTTCCTTACGATTCACTGCCTGTTTTAGTGGTCTAGGTGAAGACATTAATGTATAACAGGAACTATGTGTGTACTTGTTTGCAGGACCTGTGTCCCAATCAGTTGACTTGTAGAAGTCGCCATACTTATCAAGTCCATCCCAGTTTTCAGATTTAGTGCGTCCCACTGTTCTTTTCCAGTGGCTTCGTTTAAACTTAGGTTGATTACTCATGGTGTTCCAGGAAACGTGTATTGCTCTTTAAATTTCTTCATCAATTCAACTATACCATTTCTGCAACAGACTCAATCTGAAAGTAAAATCATAGAGATGGAATCATCGAGATAGAGTGTTTCTCAGTTAGTACATACATCTACTTTTAACTGCTATTTAAGCTGTGCTCCCTAAGTTCTATGAATGTAATAGTGTAATTGGCTCTATTATTATCATTTCTGACCACTTGTGCTAATAATGATGCATTTCCTATAGAAATATCCTGAAATATTGACACCAAAGGCGCATATTTTATATCCTAATTTCTTCATAACTAAAACGTTACCGAAATCGATGTTTTGGCGGTCACATTGGATTTTTATGTATCAAGGAATGTCAGAATGTAAAATTTTATTGTAGATATGAATTTCTTGACCACAAAAAACCCTTACATAAATGTTTCATAACAAAAATGTTATTAGCCACAAACTTTCAAAATGTCTTCGTTTGCATTGGTGGTCATTTTGAAAAAGTGCCGTAAAAAATTCTCCACACACTTTTCTGGAGTCCACGGTCACTTGACCTAGGGATATGACCCAATTGATTATCGAGTCAGTTTTTGTAAGTATATACATATTGATGCCTTCTGCCAATGAGGAAGCTTTTTCATACTGACTTGACGTTAACCTTATAAAGCCCAAAAGCATATTTTTTTTTATTATGTATACATGATACCTTGTGATCTGAGTTATTATGATGTCATACCAGTATTAAAAATAAAAATAATGCTGAATTGAACGTGATGTAAATGAAAACTTATAGACAAAGACTTTAAACTATTTTTATTTAAATGAACTTGCCAACAGATATTTGTCCGCGATATGTGGTCTGATGGTTCATACACTAATCATTTATTACAAAGTTTTGGTGTGGATACGATAAGGCAGTAAAAAGACTAAACCTTTCATATCATGAAAGTAATCATTTGCCTGTCCAGAGGCCAAGAATTTATTAAGCATTCCAACCTTTTAGAATAAATCTTTGCTCATGTGTCGTGCTTACGTAATTTTATTCAAACGACTTTGTCCTTCTTTTAATCTATACATCTCCGTGTTTCTTACAGGAAGTCTATGAAGTAAAAAAAAAAAAAAATATATGATATGGATTCTTTATAAAAATTCTAAGGATGCTTTTGTAGCCACACTTTTTCTGAAAACAATGAAGAGCTAATGGAAGTTTTGCAATATATTTATTTAATTTTCTTATATTTTTGTATTACAATCTTTTATGATTGATATTGACAGTTGAGGTTTTTACACCTAATAGTGTGACATTCCCTGTATGAAGTAGTAATAGCTGACCTGGCTAATGCAAATAGTTGAAGGATAATGTGACTGAAATTTTAAGGAAGTTCTGTGTGACTTTTTCAGTTGTTGGGATCGTGTAAATCATCGTGAACTTTATTCACGTATTTGCATTTTATTACATCTCATTTCTGAATAAAGAAATGACTGAATTGAACTATCTATATATATATATATATATATATATATATATATATATATATATATATACATATATATATATATATATATATATATATATATATATATATATATATATATATATATATATATATATATATATATATATATATATATATATATATATATATATATATATATATAGTATTATATATATATATATATATATATATATATATATATATACATATATAGATATATATATATATATATGTATATATATATATATATATATATATATATATATATATATATATATAGTATATATATATATATATATATATATATATACTATATATATATATATATATATATATATATATATATATATATATATATATATATATATATATATATATATATATATATATAATATATATATATATATATATATATATATATATATATATATATATATATATATATATATATATATATATATATATATATATATATATATATATATATTATATATATAATATATATATATATATATATATATATATATATATATATATATATATATATATATATATATATATATATATATATATATATATATATATATATATATATATATATATATATGAATAGATAGTTCAATTCAGTCATTTCTTTATTTAGAAATGAGATGTAATAAAATGCAAAATATACGTGAATAAAGTTCACGATGATTTACACGATCCCAACAACTGAAAAAGTCACACAGAACTTCCTTAAAATTTCAGTCACATTATCCTTCAACTATTTGCATTAGCCAGGTCAGCTATTACTACTTCATACAGGGAATGTCACACTATTAGGTGTAAAAACCTCAACTGTCAATATCAATCATAAAAGATTGATATATATATATATATATATATATATATATATATATATATATATATATATATATATATATATATATATATATATATATATATATATATATATATATATATATATATATATATATATATATATATATATATATATATATATATATATATATATATATTTATATATAATTATGATTTTCTTGTCGGTGGTTTTCTGTTGCAGTACTATTTGAAAGACACAATTACATTGAAAAATCTAAAAATTATGCTTGATATAAATACCCACAGATACTAACATGTGCACCCATCGGCGCTCTGATGCCAGCATATAACACTCCCCGACAGTAGATGAGAATGGGAAGTCGTAGGAAAAAGAAGTATATCTTATTTTAACCAGACCACTGAGCTGATTAACAGCTCTCCTAGGGCTGGCCCGAAGGATTGGATATTTCTTTTTACGTGGCTAGGAACCAGTAGGTTACCTAGCAACAGTACCTACAGCTTTTGGGATCCGAACCATATTACATCGAGAAATTAATTTCTAACCACCATAAACAAAAGGATTTGGCTGAGTGACAACAAAAGGCAAGTTGTGTGATGTAATGACGGGAAAGCAAGTCAACGCTTCCAGTGACAGCAGATGATATTATTGAGCTCAGGTCGACGAGCATTATAGTCCTCCATTCAGAAACTCTTGATAAAGAAAGGTGATCTCAGACTTAACGTAATGTTGCCAAGTAGTGTTAATTTTTTTTTCTAATGACATACATGTCAATAAGTTTGTGAATTCACAGCTAGCACCATTTTCCTTATGGTTATCTAAATATGACCCCTTTTATGCATTGGTATAATTTGCAATCTATGTGATTTGAACATATATTTTTTTCATTGCTTAGCTCAAAGCACGGTGTGATCTTCATGTGAACAAATCTTCATTTAAAGTGATATATTTTCCATTAGTGCTCTTGTCGTAGGTATCACCTTTTCACAAATATCTTTATTTTCTCTACAAAAATCTTTCTGCATTCTAGGCCTCTTAACACCAGCGATTAATTTAATGTATGTAATGGGCATGTAAGTGAAAGACATAAGCTCCTGTGATTTGTTGAAATGCCTGTCCGTGACTGAGGCATTCTTTTTCTAATATCATTTCTCAAAGCTGGGCAATGTTTCTTTTAGAGACAAGCAATAAAATACAAGTTTTCGAACCAAAGAAAATTTTGGTCATATTTATAAATCACAAAAGCGAACAGACACTCAGACACGGCAGAGGGAGGTTGTGTTGAATTTCATCATTTTGCTGATTTTTTCGTGATATAAGGAAATATGAGTCTACGAAAACATGCTAATGTGTATTATATATATGCGCTGTTCGTAATCTGTTAACATTACAATGAAATACCTACAAGGGAATCTATAAGCTTTACAGAAAACGATACAAATTGTTTTGTTGTGTAAAAATTTACAAACTTTCAACGCACTTGCGAGATGTGAAGAGCGGCAGGTGTAATCTGCCCTTTTAAAAATAGATTACGGATTCTTTTTTCTCTTTCTTTCTCTCTTTACTGTAGATTCCATTTCCTTATGAGTATCTTAATCTGTAGATTGTGAAGGAGGTAAATAATTTCTACACTACTTTTTCTAATTCCAAATCACAGTAGAAATAAAAAAAAACTCTTTAATGAACATCATGATCATTGATGTGGCAGGGTTATGGTTAGTAGCTCTATGGTATCAATTGTGACTTACCATCTGAGTGGTCCCGAGTTCAAGTCTCGCTGAAGTATAATCATACGTTTGAGTAATTATCAGTTTCTGGAATAATAGATATCATGTTCAACACCCGCTTTTGTGGGTGGGAGTCATCTGAGAAGAAAGATTCTCATGAATATTTGCATTCATAGGTGTGGTCGTTTGATCTTTTTATACGAATTTTATGATGCAAGAATTTTTGCCTGTAATTTTTCGTTTCTGCTCATTAAAAAAATGATAGATAAGATTTGAAGCCATCACTCGGTTTTTCTCAAATTGTCCAAAAAATGAAATATTTCTGCACTGGTGACAATACAAGTTATAACACCAGTTGAAAGTTTCAAATCGGTTCATTATTGGATCTACATCGATATTTTGCCTTTTAAATAGCCACTAACTAAGCATTCATCTTTTTCAGCCCAAGTCTTATTACCCTTATGACCTGTAAAATAAATTTGAATCCCCAGTCCTCAAGCAATGTATTAGAATTCCACCGACATCAGCTCTTCTAAATCGAAAAATTGCAAGAATAAAGCGATTGCATTTGAGACAAAAATAAGGCCTCTTTCTGCATCAAACGTCGAAATTCGTATTCGCAGAAGACAAGGAGCCGGAGGTGAATTTGTCTCTTCATGAACATAATATTATTCAGCTCCGAGTTGGTTCTCTGCCAGCCCTCGGGAGGCTCCGGATGAGAAACCTAATTTTTTCACTTTCTTCAGTTCTCTTTTTCCAGCTGTTTGCTCTCTGGGCTTTGTGAGGATATTCTTTAAAGTCTAAAATTATGTGCTTGAACCTATGAAAATACATTACTTCGCGTAATTGTTAGACTTTTGATAATGTCCAATGCTTGATAAATTTAAAAGAAAAATTCTACACCTACTGCGAAGGATCATTGACACTTTTCCGAGTATCCTGCACACATAACGCCGTTCAAACAAATATTTAGTACGCATCCATTCTCTCCTCGTTACCAGACCATATCAAATTACTACAATGCAATGCAACCTTTTCCTTACGCCAACGTTATAAATTCCAATTTTACCCACTATTCGATCTCATCTAGTCCACCTTACCTGCACTAACGGTAGTCGTCATGAGAGGCATTAACACAATTAATTAAGGTAAACCAAGGATAACATTTTGTATATATATATATATATATATTATATATAGTATATATATATATATATATATATATATATATAGATATATATATATATATATATATATATATATATATATATATATATATCTAATATATATATATATATATATATATATATATATATAATATATATATATATATATATATATATATATATATATATATATATATATATATATATATATATATATATATATATATATATGAATATTTATCGCATCACCATGATTCATATATATGCATTAAAGTACAAATGTCCTTTAATATCTAATTCGCTCTACCTCGGAAATTATATATTTTCATTTCAAAGAATGTCATTGATCATCACATACGTTTAAGCCATTTCTCATAGGTTAACAAGAAACACAATTTAAATACATATAGACACACACACACATATATGTGTGTGTGTGTGTGTGTGTATGTATGTATACAGCATAAACTAAAATTGATATGGACAAAAACAAAGTAATTCAGAACAAGTATTTATTTAAGTTTCTCACTGAGTATTTTAGCAATTGGCAAATAATCTGAGACTCAAACTCCATTTCCCTAAGCACTTCGGTCACCTCTCTTCCCAGGTCATCGAGGCTTGGTATACCATCATAGTTCACTGTGCGCACTTCAGCATGATCCTTTAAGATACTACCAATGTTTTCGCACACATTAAAGCCAGGGGAGCTACCTGGAAATTCACTTGAAGAGAAGAAATCGATACCACTGTTTTGAAGCAGCTCCTGTGTCTGAAGAGCCTTGAAACATGGTGCCTTATCATGCAAAAATGTGACTTCTGCAACACATAACACATTTTCGGGATCTTTGAGGAAAGGAAATAAATACTCCACCAGTAAGCACAGTTTCTTTGAAGTATTTGCCATTCCATGTGCTTTTTCTTTGATGATCCACATTAATCGTTTGGCTGTGAAACAGAAAAATTCCCAAACATTCATGAAATTTCACAACTTGGCAATAGAGCACGTCATCCAACTTTGCAGCCCAAATGATGTCATTTTTATGATGTAGCTTCCTGACTGTGTAAATGATGAATTCATCTGATGCAGCACCATGGAGAAAGTCAGCTTCATCCCAATTTTTCAAATGAACCACAAAACTATGCAAGGTCTTCTCTTTGTTGCCGAGTGATGTTGGGCTTGCTGATAACATGAAATGGATTGATGCCAGATTTATTCAACTCAAGATATACAGCACTATAGCTTCTCTTCTTTCCCCTTTTTGTTTCAAATTCGAGCGCCAATTTATGTAAAGACTTTCTTGGTCTTCTTGCTACCTCAGCTATGATGCCTTTTGACTCCTGAGAAAGGACTTCAGGCCTTCCAAGATTGTAACTCTTCTTGCGATGACAGTCATATGGATTTTTCTTTTAATATGATAAAGGCCAAGGACTAGGACCTATGAAGTCTTTCAGCACTGAAATGGAAATTGGCAGTAAAAGGTTTGAAATGTGTTACAGAAGGAAAATTTCGCAGTTGCACTATGATCAAGTGTTGGGAGAGGGTGGAAAGTCAGATGGGAGAAGAGAATAGGAAAGGAGATACAGTATAAGGAACGAAAATGGTTGCAGCTAGGGGTTGAAGGCACGCTGCAAAGAACCTTAAGTAATGCCTACAGTGCACCGCATGAGGTCCACTTACAGCTCTACCTCCCTACCGAGTCGTCCCTTTTGCATACACAGTCGTTTTAAACTGTCATTCTTGTTGTTTTACCAGAACATCAAGAGATGGTAAAGTCTTCTGCTGGCTGTGCTCTGTGGTGCAGTTGAGACTGAATTTCTTTTCAGAGCATCTACTAGTTTTCTGGCATCGTCTAGTTCTTTTATTGTGAAAAATATGTCGTCGAGGGTTAGTACTACAGAGGCCCCTTCCCTCTCTCATCACAGGGAATTATTTCGACGTGTAGACGGTGTCGCCACTGGATCCCCACTAAGGGTCCTTAGTATATGGCCACCGTCGAAAAAAGGACCTTCAGAGAACATAAAATAACTAAAATTATTCGTCACAATAAAAGAACCAGACGATGCCAGAAAACTAGCAGATGCTCTGAAAAGAAATTCAGTGCTCAACTTCAGCACAGAGCACAGCACGCAGAAGACTATACCGTTTCTCGGCGTCTAGGTAAAACTACAAGAACGACAGTTAAAACGACTGTGTATTCAAAAGCAACGAACGCTGGCCGTTGATTGAACGCACGAGAAGAATGCCCGAACGCATATAAAAAGTCTGTCGTGAGTGCGTATGTCAATAGAGCCTTCACACACACACACACACACAGTACATTTAATTTTCCGCAACACTAGACGAATGAGTGCTCAGTGAGTAGAATGTTATTACGTATGTTCACTTCTCGTGTAGATGATTATCATTCACGGCTGGTAAGCCTTTTATGTTAGGATGGCTAAATATGAGATTAAATTCCGGCATTGTATTTCAGAAAGTTGTGGTTCTGATGAAGGCTACGCGCTCTGCATTAATTTTCATTGAGGTGTCCCTTAATCAGTAGCGTTTTTAAGCACAAAATCCAACACGTTCCAATTATCATATCTTTACGGAATTCATTATTATACTAGGAACCCCACCTGCCTCTGATGAATTAGTTATAAATGGGCATATTCTTTGAACAAACCTAGGAAAAACTACGAACAAAAGACACGAGAAACTACATGAAAAACAGCGAGATTTGAGGAAGTAGATACAAGAACAACAACTTTAGCTGTACCGAATAAAGAAATTGAGTGGTTCCATCACACCACGTACTTCTCTCTCTCTCTCTCTCTCTCTCTCTCTCTCTCTCTCTCTCTCTCTCTCTTAAGAAATGATGCCAGAGTTTATAGATTGTAGCCGGGTCCTTCTCTCGTCCTTAGCAGCCGAGGAAATTGGATTACCCAAGGGAACTGCTAAAAAAGAAAAGAAAAAAAAAAAAAAAGCTTCAAGTAAGACGAATACGTCGACAGGGAAAGGTTTGTTTATGAAATGGCTTTTGAAAATAATGAGACCACACGATATTTCTCAAAAAAGAAAGAAATTGCAGTTAGTTATACCTTTGAGCAATACATCAACTAAAGTCTCTTAATATCGGGAATCTACTCTTATTTTATACAGAACATTTAAAAAAATTGTATGTACCCAGATTTAAAGTGATGCACAGTTCATACAGTTATATGTATTTTTATGAAAGTAATTATTTTTAATCTAGTTCGTCAATGAAGTATAGTATAACAAAGTTATGTTCAGTTTCGAAGGTTTTCTGTATATATTCTTGAGTTGTAAAAGTATTTTATCAACTATATCATTTTTTCCTTTTAGTTTAAAACTTGTTTTTTATGTGTTTGTGGATTTTTCGATATTATACATTTATATTTTCGTAGAAATATCCCCGAAGTTATTATACTCTGCAGCAGAATGAATCCTGTAACCTCCTTTATTCCGATTGTTATGCTAATTGCATAAAACGTTCTCAACATATCATACCATTTTTTTTTTTTTTTTTTTTTTATCTCTTTACCGAGTTCTCTTTTATATAAAATCACACTAATTTTCTGAGGAGCTCCGTTCGCACACTTTGGGCCCCACCGAGATTCAGCAGACTTTCTGATGGAATAATATCTTAACAGGAAATACGATGAAGAAAGAAACGTCCTTTCAAGTCTCCTCAAGGGTGAACTCTATGGATGTGAGATGTTGGGTCATTAATTTAATTTCCTTCTCAGCAAGTTTTCTATCTGATTTTTGTATTGGATTTTCCTGCAAGGAAATTGAGGAAAAGGCTTTACCATTCCATCCCTTTCTCGTTCAACTTAATCTTTCTATTTTCCATCACTTATAGACATTTTCAGTAGCATTCCATGGTTCATATCTTGTGTATTTTAGTTATTTCTTTATATACTACTGATTTCCTTATTACTTTCAGTGAAAGGCAGTACACAAAGACGATACAAAGAACCATAAATAACATAAAGAAATCACCATAGTTTGTATTGTTCCTTCTGCTGGTTAAAACTGTTGGCAGCTTTTCAT
>NC_061090.1:74961539-74964039 GCF_015104395.2 Macrobrachium nipponense | reverse complement strand
ATAAGCATGGCCTAATGCGTTTATATGTAATTTACCAACTGACTGGCTCTATTCAATAATTTTATTTAAGGGTATAGGTATAATTGAAATAAATGTCATAGGGGCAGATTGCTCTTTTTAATTATCTAATCACCGTTTCAATTTTATTGTAGTTTGCTACTGTTATAAGTTTTTAGTTTAAACTACTAGTTTTTGAGAATATTTAATGTTTAAAGATTTTCTGCCTATGTATTTTATTTCTTTGTGTGGACTACAATTGAATGATATATATATATCTATCTATCTATCTATCTATCTATCTATCTATCTATCTATCTATCTATCTATATATATATATATATATAATATATATATATATATATATATATATGTGTGTGTGTGTGTGTGTGTGTGTGTGTGTGTGTGTGTGCGTGTGTGTGTGTGTGTGTAAACAGCTCCTTCACAATTAGTATATAATATAGGAAGTATTAATACTATGTCAATCGGAGGGGATGGAATGATCCGACAGTATTGATGTGTTTAGGAAGTTTCCAAGGGCGGTAAACACTTGTTAGCACATTCCGAAGTGTTGATAAACATGAGAGTTCTCGAAGAATGAGAAAATCTAGGCTGGACAAATTAGGTGACATGTACGGAGGCGCGTAAGCTGACCCGGGGACGGTGTCATGCGAGTTATACGTCACAAGGGAGTGACAGGAAAAAACTTTTAGAACATTTGGGTTCCTGCGTATATGTGTGTACATAAAAGAGTCATGCGGAAGCAATATAATGATATACCCAGCGAAAGGTAGATCATTCTGGCAGTGCTGAGATTTTGTGGAAAAACTGCCATGGGATGGTGCATTTTAGGGATTGAGTGAAGGGTCATTTTTTATCAATTCCATTGAACATGTTTTATTGGAAATTTTCCATATGCACCATCTGAAAGCAATACTTCTGTGGAGTGACTGGGAGAAGAGTAGTCCTTTCCTTATTTTGCTTTTGATTTTCACTTTATATGCTCATATTTTTTCACTTGTATATAGTTGTTTTTCTGATTTTCTAAAAAGAAGGGACCTTTGTATTTTCCTCAAATGTATATGTATAAATATATATATATATATATATATATATATATATATGTATATATATATATATATATATATATTATACATATATTATATCTATATATATTATATAGATATAATATATATACATACATATATATATATAGATATATATCTATATATATATATATATATATATATATATCTATATATATATATATATAAATATATAAGTATATATTATATATATATATATATATATATATATATATGGATATATAAAGATATATTATATATATATATATAATATATATATATATATATATATATATATATATATATTATATATATCTAATAAAAGGAGCCCATAAAAAACACCAAAAATATAGAGGAAAAAAGTACTATATTTCAGAGACTGCTGTCTCCCTCTTCAGGTAGATGAATGAGAAAAGTTTACAGAAGTCCAAAGGACTCTGGGGTATACGAAATCCCATGCCAGGACTGTGACCAATCTTACATCGGATTTACAGGTAAATCCCTTCCCCAGAGATTAATACAACACAAACGGTCAGTTAGGTATGGACAACAGAACTCGGCTATTTTCAACCATATAAAATGAACATAACCATAGAATAAACTGGAATTTGTCACGTGTAATTTATAGCAGCAACTCCCGGTACAAGAGTCAAATGATGGAATCGGCCTTAATAAAAGAGAGGCAGGTAATGAACATCTCAAAAGGAGCATGGATTTCGGACACGATCGACAACGTCTTCATTCAACCAACCCTTAAGAAGATTAAAGGAAGAGTTATCAGCGGGGGTGACTTAAAATGGCTTGTTTGTGGATGGACCTCTTGGTATAAATACCACCTTTTCTGTAAACTTTTCTCATTCATCTACCTGAAAAGGGAGACAGCAGTCTCTGAAATATAGTACTTTTTTCTCTATATTTTGGTGTTTTTATGGGCTCCTTTTATTAGATGGAATTCTGTTGTTACAGAACATTTTTTACCAGTCATATATAAATAGACTATATACATATATATATATATATATATATATCTAATATGTTACAATATATAATATATATATGATGTATATAATATATATACATATATTATATATTTAATATACCTGATATGATATATATCTATATATATCAATAAATATATATATATATATAGGTATAATATATATATATATAGATATATCTATATATATATATATATATATATATATATATACATACATATATATATATATATATATATATATATATATATATATATATATATACATATATATAGAATATATATAATGACTGGTAAAAAAATGTCTGTACAACAGAATTCCATCTAATAAAAGGAGCCCATAAAAAACACAAAATATAGAGAAAAAAGTACTATATTTCAGAGACGCTGTCTCTGAAATATATATATATATATATATATA